>NW_025955885.1:0-53759 GCF_020921035.1 Rhodamnia argentea
AATCACCTCTTAGGTCGCCATAGATAGGGATCGGTATGCGAAGCTCTTGTGTTTGATTGCACTTGGGTTGACCATATTTGATCCCGCTCGCTATGTAAGATTGATGGTCCTACCCATTTGTTGTTTGATTGCGCTTGTGGGCGGCCCCTCGATTTGTATAGCGGGAGCCTTTTTAGGTCCATACCCGAGCCTTTTTGATTTCTTTAGAGTTAAACCTCACCTGTCTCATGCGCATGTGAAATGGATGGTTGGTATACCTAAAACCAAAAACCAAAAACCAAAAAAAGAGAGTAACATCGGTTGGTAAGGCTTTCTACCCTTTTTATTTTGAACTTGTAAATTTAAATTTTGCATATCATACATTTTCATTACATATCATTACAATTTGTAAGATCGTTTAAGTGATCGGGGTTGAAAGTCAATTTTTCCTTTTTTAGGATAGATGGCGCCCCAAAGTCGTGTTGTTGTACCCGATGTATTCACATGGGAGCGGAGGACCATTCGACGCGAGGACCGAGTACCCGCTTCATTCCGAGTTTTCGGATTTGTTCACGGACGAGAGCTCAACGGACGAAACCGCATCCGTAGCGAGAGTTGCGATTATACCCGATGTGGACGATATTTGGAGCTTGAGCGTGAGAAAGAAAGAATCTGGGAGTTGTACATGAAGTTGGCAAGAAAACCATGTGCAACCAAGACGGCCCCAAAACACTCCCCGATTAAGAAGAAGGAAATCATCACCATATCCTCCGATGATGAAGAAGATATCAAGCTTCCCGAGATAGTAGAGATTTCATCGGATGAGGATACCATTCCCACTGTCTAGATTAGTACGACTTTGGGGCATTTTCTAGGTTTCATTATATTTTCGATCTATTATGTACTTTCATCGACATTTATTGTCCGAACATCTCTAGATACTATCATGTTCTATCTTTTTTGACTTTATTGTATTAGACTTGTAAATTTCATGAGTTGTCAATTTGTGAACGATTGTTTACCCCGATTACGCTTAAACGATCCTAATCAAATTACATGCCATCTTTGGGTGAGATTTGGTCCATAATTACCCTATTTGGCTTATTTGGGTCAAGTGGGAGTAGTTGACCCTCATGTTACCAAAAGATGACATGGAATTTGGTTAGCACATTTGCATCACATTACATGCATATGCATATTAAACCGTGGTAATTGACTTTAGGATCATCATTTTTTGCATTTTTAGATCATGGGGAATGGAGACATCAAAGTCATCCCAATACCGCGCAAGGAACTCGCTATATGGTGGGATCGCCTCGACATCGTCAACAAAGCCTATGTGGAAGGACGTTTGGGACGACTTGTAGATTTGATCAAAGTGGAATACCAACCGGCGCTCATTCAAGCACTAGCCAAGGCATGGGACGCGCGAACAATGACATTCAACTTTCGAGGATTGGAATTGACCCCTACGCTTGAGGAGTATACCGCTATTATCGGGGCCAAATTTGAAGAACGTATAGCTCAACCCCCTTTGGACATGGACTCCACTCGTTCGTTATCGAGTTTCCTTCGCCTTAAAACTTCGAAATTGAAAAAGTTTACAAGTCCAATTCCAACAAATTTACATTCTCGTTCCTTTTCGATAACTATTCCTCTCTACCCACCGAAACCGGTCATAAATCGGGAAAGGTGTTTATCTTGGCTTTCTTTGCATTCGTTCTATTCCCGACTTCTAGAACTACTTTTGACCCCTCCATAACCCATATAGCCGGACAAGCGTGTTGTCAGTTGGGATTATTCGTACATGATCTTAGCTGAGACTTTTCTCTCCCCGAATCGTTCCAAATCTTCAAAAAGGCCGTTTTCCAAGCGTCTAGCGGATTACTCCACTTGTGGTTCACCTCTCATATAAAAACTTTCCAACTCCGGGTGGGGTGTTATGAGATCAATGAGCACGTTCACCCTCTTAGATCCTTCCTTAAGTGTCAATCCCTTGTACCCAAATACTCATTCAAAAAGTGGGTTGAGCTATTGGACAATTTGAAACCCGAGCATATTAGATGGCGTTTGACTTGGCCCAAGATCGTAGAAGCTCGCATTTCGGGTATTGAAGATAACCCTATTCCCTTATTGGGATGTACGCGCTGTGGCGTATTACCCCATTCGAGTGGTGAGGCAATTTGGAGTTCTACAAGAGATACCACCGGATGTTTGTCCCGGGATTTTCTCATTTGATATGACACGAGGAAAGCTCACTAAGGAAACAAAGGAGTTGTATCGGGCCCGGATCAAGCTTATTCTTCATGCTTTGAAGAACTCCCCACTGCAACAAGTTGAATGGCCGGACTATTTGGACGATGAGATGAACGTTCACAGAGCCTCCAAGGAGTATATCAAGAAGTTTAAGGAGTATCGCCAATCAATGGTCGAGCCATATGTACCCGAGTGCGTATCTCCTCGGATTGAAGAAGTGGAGTCATATGAGCCGGAGTACATAGTACCATATGTATCGGGAGTAGAACCGTACATTCTTGAGGATCCGGAGCAGTGGATGTCGGAAGAAGGAGAAGACCCATACTTGTGGGATTCCGATGGATCGAAAGAGCAAGAAGAGTGGAAGCGTCCCCGACTTGGATAGATCCATTCCCCCATTTAGATTTTACATATTTGTTATCTTTTAGATACTTTTGAACAATTTGGTTTGTAATAAATACATACTATTTCTTTTATGAGCATTTCATGCATACATATAGAAAAGTCAATTACCACGGATCAATGTCTCCAATCCTTTAATATTTCCCATACCGATTTGATATCCCGAAAACAGGTGAGCGATAAATACGAGGACTCGTAGCAAAACGCGCAAGTTAAGGATGGAACAAGAAGAGCTCGCACCTCGTGTGGGTAATCCGGAGAATCAAATGAATGTGATCGCCACAATGGTGGCGGAGATGAAGGCAATGATGATTGCAAGCCGGGGGAGATACCCCGTTGACCCTAATTCTCAAGCTCCCCCGGGGCCATCCGATGAAGCAAACGCTAATCCGGCGCCCGCCGCTAATCCAACTACGAATCCGGAAAGACCGCCTAAGGATCCTCCCATTGTGATTGACACGGAGAAAAAGGAGAAGCAAGTCCTCAAAATGGAAGAGGAAATTAAGAGGCTCGCTAAGATAGAAGAGTGTTTGGCGAGTCGGGGTTATGAGCTCTCGAGATTCGATAAGGTTGCACCGTTCGAAAAGATAGAGGTTCCTGCGATTACAAGGAACCGAGACTTTGTAAGGAGATATAATGGGACTGGGTGTCCCAAGGCGCACTTGAAGTATTATCTCGCGCCGAATGTCGCAATTCTCGGACAACATCCCACTCTTGGTTAACACCTTCCGGGAAAGCCTATTCGGGGCAGCCCCGGCGTGGTTCATTGAATTGGAGCCCGAGAGGCTCGCCGATTGGGATAAACCGGCGGACGAGTTCCTTCGGCAATACAAGTTTAACACTTTGACCGCCCTAACTAGAGAGGACCTTTTAAGGACCGTAAAAGGAAAGAGCGAGGCCGTTCGCGCCTACGCCCGGAGATGGAGAGCACCTGGTTGTGCGGGTAAAGCCGCCCGTCCGGAAGAAGAACTAATAGACCTTTTTCTCAAGGCCCTTCCATTTGAATTTTTCGACAAGCTGAACACCTCGGGTGTCGGACATTTGCGCACCCGATCAAGGTGGCGGAGCGTCATGAGTGGGCCCGAGAGAAAAGAAGATACCCGAGGCGCCTTTCAAACGCCAATACCCTTTGAGAAGGGATATTAGGGAGCAAACCGGAGAAGTAGCTTTTGTCCCTAATCCGCTAAAACCCGGAAATTTCTCGCCTTCAATTCCTACCCAAGGAACGTCCTCCTGGACCGCTTCCAAACCACCGGAATTCAGAAAGAAGAACCCAGTTATTTTCACCCCACTACCCCGACCCTTATCCAAATTGTTACCCATGCTTTTGGAGAATCGTTTAGTTGCAAAAGAGCCACCTCGAGCTCACCCGCCAAAATTTCCTGGGTATGATGAGACCCGGACGTGTGTATACCATATGGGAGAAAGGGGGCATAACGCGGACAACTGTCTCGCTTTGAAGTTCAAGGTGCAAGCATTGATCGACGGAAAAGTTCTAGAGTTTGATAAAGCTGAACCAAATGTGCAGCAGAACCCGCTACCCGAGCATCGCGAGGTGAACGCGATTTTTGGAGGTGAAGAGGATGAGGTTCTGGAATTCATAGTGGACATGAGTAAAATGCGGGATGTCTTGACATTGGCCTCGCAATACCCGGAAGGAGAGAGTATTTCCCGGGGAGCAAAAAGAGGCTTGCTTGGAAAAATTAATTAGCTTGGGCGTCATAGGAAGAATGGAAAATGTCGCTTTCAAGGGGACCTACGTGGCGGTGAACATGCTTTGTCCGAGGAGTTCACGATGAAACCTACGAGGGGAGCTGTTTTAAAAATACCCTCGGGATATTTGATGAGCATCAAAGATGGTCAAGAAATTGAAGAGATATACGAATATGAAGTCCGTCTGGATAAGGCCCGCCGAGGCGATAGAAGATTTTTGCGAAAGCCCTAGAGAGGGGCGAAATAGTTGATAACCTGGGGAAGATAGTGGTGGGTACAACTTTAAAGTGCTATATTCGGCGCTCCCGAGTTTCTTTGTTGACTCTGGAGATGTAGTCCCCGATGGGTGGGGTGGAATGGATGACCCCGCAAGCGATGAATTTGTGGGAACGATCGATGAAGTTAAGGACCAAGCGGCTCCTCGGAATGAACAGGAGAATCGAGAGGTCGATATGCAACTTTCTAATCTGGAGACGCACATGCGTCATTTAACAACTATGGTAGCAGATTTATCGCAATTGGCGACCAAAAGGAATACTATGGCGATAGAAGAAAGCATGCAGATTATGGAGATACGGCGGACCATGGAGACACAAAATCGAAAGATCGCTCTACTGCAAGAACAAGGAGATGACGTGTCGAGGAAAATGGATGAGTTGAAGGAGCTGATTACGCCACTTACTCAAGCAAGAAACGTCCCGCCTCAAGGTGCGAACCCGAGAGTGGTCTTCCGCACGAAGTATAATGGCGCTGGGTGTCCTACGGCGCATATCTCATATTATCTCCGCCAAATGATTGGCCACCATGAAGATGATGAAACACTAATCCGGAACTTTGGATAAGGTTTAACGGGCCCTGCTTGACGATATGGTTCCAATCAATCGATCTCGGATTGGGTCCCGAGTGGGAGGATTTATCGAACACTTCATACGACACTTTGAAGGTGGAATCGGAGGTTATTTCACTAAGGCTAATCTGTTGAATATCCGGAAAGGGGAAGACGAGAGTTTTGAACTCTTCGCGAGGAGGTGGAAGAAACACGCTGTGATGGTGCAACCGCCGCCGTCGGAGAAGGAAATGCTGGAGTTCGTATCGAAGTCACTTCCGGCGGAATACTTTGATCGCATGTATGCATACACGTACTCATCGTTCCAACATCCGGTGGAAATCGGCATGAGGATTGAAGGGATTATCCCGAGAATCGAAGAGAAAGAGCGAGAGGATTTCGGTGAAGAAAATGCCACGCCTGGTAAGGCCAGTCCGAACATAACCCCGAGGATGTCCACGAGGACGAAATGATCGGGATGGTAGATACCCCGATTCATTTCGTGATTGATTTGAACAAAGTTGATAATTGGGAATTGGAAACTTCTAGTTCGGGAAAACCATCAACATCCGAATCACTACCGTAAAAGATCATACCGGTGAAGATTAAGGCGCGCCTTTGTGGAGGATTATAATTCAAGGGCGGTTCACTGGGATTATGGAACGGGAGAGATTGACGCCATAATGAGATCGGGAAGATGTTATCCCCGAGAGAAGCGGATCCTCGAAAAGAGAGTCCCAAGCTGCGGAAGAGGTTGAAAAGTTGCAATCGGTCGTGAGGACCGGTGAATATGAGGTCGTTGACCAACTGCGGAAGATGCCCGCATGATTTCCTTCTTGGATCTCTTCAAAAATTCTGAAAAGCACAAAAACGCCCTTTTGAAGGTGCTGGATGAGGTGCATGTTCCGGAGACAATTAACGAAGTGCAATTGGGAGACTTTGTGGGTGCTATCCTTTTGAAGGACCAGATATCCTTCTCGGACGAAGACTTCCCGAAAGAAGGGCGGGTCCACAACAAAGCCCTTTACATAGCTGTGAGGTGTCACGGAAAAGAGGTGCCTCATGTCTTGATTGATAATGGTTCCGCTTTCAACCTGTGTCCACTAAGCACTTTGAGAAGCTTGGGGATCAATGAAGATTTTGTGAAGACATCCAAGGCCACCATCCGATCATTTGATGGAGTCTCCAAGAATGTTGTAGGAGAGATCGAATTGGACATTGTCATTGGACCGGTAACATTTTCTATACCGTTCCAAGTATTGGATATTCCAAGCGCCTTCACCTTGCTCCCGGGAAGACCGTGGATTCATGTGTCCGGAGCGGTACCTTCCTCTCGCATCAAAAGTTAAAATTTGTGGTCAAGGGTCAGTTGATCACCGTCCATGGCGAGACGAGGACATCGGGCCGCTTTAAAAGGGATGGTTCCATACGTCGAACTTTCAAAAGAGGAAGAGCTGAGTTATCATACCTTCGACATTGTATCTGTCATGCATGTGTCACCGGATGCAAAGGTGGCTATACGAGCTTTCGAGACCCGCAACTATGGCGGGAAAAGTGCTACTCTCGAATGGATTTATTCGGGTCTTGGATTAGGAAAATATGGTCGGGGAATCCGTAACCCTTTGAATTTGGGCTCAAATGACCACAAGGTTGGTCCGGGTTATAATGGAATAGCGAGAAAATGACATAGGTCGAGGCCGAGGTCGAAACAATCGTTATGGAGACCGTGGACGCCGTGGACGCCAAGGTGGCCGTTTCATAGGTACCGATGTATGGAAAGCTAGAGGAAAAATGCTCCTAAACCCTTTATTCGAGGTATTCTCTAAAGGAGGCAAATGGCTGGAAGATGAGGACATCTACGAGGATGCAGAGCCGAGACTTATTCAACCCGTTCCCGGATAATCGGGTGAACGTGATAATTGAGTGGGTGGACGATGATTTCCCCACCCCCGAGTAAAAGGCTCTTTTCGAACTTTATCTTTTAATGCATTTTGATTACTGCATTTGCTTTAAAGCTTTTTGATGTTTTAGCACCCTTTGGGTCACATGCTTGTGATCCGGAAGTGCGATCTGTATTGTTCTTAGTTGCATCTATTAATGAAAAACATTTCAAATTTGATTACAGACATGTGGAGCAACGGATTGGTCCGATGATGACAATTGACTCTACCATGAAACTTGAGGCCCGATCCGCCATATGATCTTGGATTTTAAATAGCTTTTGAGAACCGGGATGTCCGGAAGATCGTGGACTAGTTCTCCTTTCTTTGTCTAAAAAATTGGAATTTGAAAAAATGTATTCATGATAAAAATCATACATCCTTTAATTTTATCGTCTTTGAATACTAACCTTTCATGGTGCATTTCGGGCATGTCATCCCATCCATACATAACAGGTTAATATGTGACTCGGATCAGCTCGATGACTATGCATGCGAAGTTGATATAGACGAGGTTGATGTGAGCGATATCAAGAAAGAATGGGATTGTTTTGAAGAATCTAAACCCCCTATTTCTGAAGAACCCATCACTATTAATTTGGGAGATTCTGACTGCGTCAAGGAAGTGAAAATAGGAGGACACCTATCTGCAGCAGATATTTTAAGGATGACGGTGTTACTCAAGGAATATCAAGATATTTTATTTGTTGACACCCGAATTTTTAGTCGGTTTTCCTTTAGTTTTATTTTCCAAAATTTACCAAAAATTTACAAAAAATCAAAAAATTAAAAAATCAACATTGGAAGCCTTGGCCAAGCATAAGGAACCAATTTGGAACAAAAAGTAATTTTTCATATTTTTCACATTTTTTAATATTTTCGAAAAATAGGAAAAATCTTTGAAAAATCATAAAAATACTTTTAGAGGTCACAAAAATACACAAAAATATCCAATATTTTTCTTTTAATTCCATTTTCATATTGATCTCAAGAAAAATTGAAAATTAAGTTCAATTTTAGGTGTTTCTTCACTATGCCTAGAGTTGAATTTGCATAAAAAATACCAATTGAGTCTTTTTATTTGCAATTTTTGCACATTTTAGGTCTAGACATTCAATTGCAATCCCTTTGAACTTCAATTTGAACAATTGCACCCTAAATTGCGCGAATTGCACAGATTGCACAAAATCCCCAAAATGTTTGCAATTTAGCCCCTCAATTGGCCAATTTTGAAATTACTTTTAATTGAGGGACTATCATGGTAAAATTGGACCATTCCCCTATGTTTTCATACATTTCAAATCAATTGGCATAGGTCTCGTAGTCCAATTTGGTCAAATTGACATCCAATTGAACATTTCCCTAATTTGGACAAATAGAAAATTTTGGGGTTTTTGTGCAAATTGACATGAACTTTTGGGCAAAATCACATTTTTATACAGAATTCAGGCCCCTAAGTTCAATTTTGAAGTTTAATTGCAAAAATTCCCGATCGATTTTGTTTAATTTTGAAAATTGCATGAAATTCACGTCCGAACCGGTTCGAACCGGTCTGACCTCCGGTCGGACCGGTCGAACCGGTCGGGAATAGTGTCATCTTCCTCACAGATTTGTGCATTTTGCAGGTTTGAACGTTGAGTTTCAATGACCAAATCGACGTCCAATTCGACACCAATTGAGCCAATAAATATGGGGGTTTGGTAGCTCGGGTCAGGCTCCGTCGCTCATTCGCGGTGGCACCGTCAATCGTCGCCGGAGGACGGCGGCATTGCCAATCAAAGCTCCGGCACACCGAAAGTCAACCTTTTAGAATTTGTGAGCGATTAGTGCTCGTTTGAGCTCAACCAAAGACCTGACGGACGTTGGACGGAATCCTAACGATTCCGTCACCGTCCGGCGGCCTTAAGTCACGTGACCACACGTGAATCACCTCGCCGACTCAAGCTCCCGCGCGCGCATTATTTTCAAAGATTGGGTATAAATAGCCAAGAAGGTTCTCGATCCCTGGGGGGGCTCATTTTGCTCGTACAAGCCTAACAGATTAGAGAGAGAGAGAGTTAGAGAGAGAGACGAGCTCTCGCGCGACGCCATCGCCGGAGCTTCAATCTTAGTTACGCAAGTCGGTTGTCCGGCCAATCCAGGCCATTCCAAGCTGTGAAACCGCCTCCGGAAGTTCGTCCGAAGCTTGAGGAAGCTATCGCCACCGGTATTGCCGCCCGAAACCGCCTAGATCGGTGAGTCGAACTCTAGACTTTGTCACTGCACGATCATGGCATACCGTTGTTGCGAGCATGATTTTTTCAATTAATATGGGCGTTTTTATCCTTATGCATCCCTAACCACAATCGCACTTCGTTTTTGCATCGATTTCCCTTGAATCACTCGAGTTGAACCTCCAACCTTGCTCGGTCCGGCCGAACACCGGCCAGGCCGTTTCTGCACTCGCAAGCTCGATTCGAGCTCGAGGTAAGTTCACTTACCTCCTCTTCCGGCTTCTGTGTGATATGATTTGATTGTTATGCTATATGCTGCGTGTTTGAAATCCCGATTGCCGCGATCGTGCTTGGTCGGTTTCTCACGATTTAGTAGATGAAATCCTCTAATTTTGAGATATATTGGTGCGTGAAGAGAGACGAGCAGATTCGAGTTGGTTTGGGACTATTCCGGCGAGATCTCACCGTTGGATCTCGCCGGAGAGTTTCTGGCCGTCCGTTCGGCGTCGTCGCGAGGAAGACGACGATGCCGACGTGGCACGGTCAACAAGTCAAAGAGTCTAGGTGTCATCCTCGCCATTGGTCCGGGTCGGATTCGAGTCGGCTCGGCCGTTGGCGCGAGCGGGCCGCTCAGATCTCGATCCGACGGCCCGTATAATTAGGTGAGTTTAATTACGGGCCGTCGGATCTGGTTTTTGTATTTTAGAAATTAGATAATTAGATAGAAAATACGAAAAATTAAAAAGCGTGTCGTTTAGGTTATAAAGTGCACGACGTCGTTTAGGACAGATAGTGAATGAACGGTTTAGATCGGATCTAGGGTTAATCGCAGCCGTTCAGCGTTATATTTGATTCGGCGTCGTTTTGAGCAGAGATAGGTCGACGGTTCGGATTAGATCTGGAACAAATCACAGCCGTTCATTTGTTTAAAAGATGCGACACCGTTTAGGGACGAGGGCCGAGTGCGTCGTCGTTTTAGACTTAAGAAGGGATGAGCGGCTCAGATTGGGCCTCAAGATCTAATCGTGGCCGTCCGCTTAGTTCGAGTGATGCGGCGTCGTTTTGAGAGTGACCGAGGCGACGTCGTTTTGTTTGCTGGTGTTCGGACGGCTGAGATTAATTCACGGATCGATCTCGGCCGTCCATTTCTTTTTACATATTTTCGAATATTAGGAATTAGGTTTTAGAAAATCAAAAAATATAGAAATAAATAGTATAAATAGGAACGGTGCCGTTTTATGTATCGCAAGTGAGTCCGAGGCGGTCGAACCGGGTTGACCGGTCATTGACCGGGTTGACCCGGTCTGGTTTATTAATAATAAATAATAAAAAATAAAAAGAAATTTCAAAAATCCAAAAAAATTGTAAAAATACTTAGAAAATTCATAAAAATTCCTCGATTTTCATAAAAAATTTCTAAAAATTTCTAGATCGATTCGGGACTCATAAAGTCTGGATCGAAAATTTTTGAGACTTCGAGGGTCGATTAATTTCGATCCGGAAAATTTCCAATATTTTTGAAAAATAAATAAAAATTCCAAAAAATAGAAAAAATTAGAAAAATTCAAGAAAATCACAAAAAATGAGAGATGGCCACATTCAACTGGCCAAATCGAAATTTTGTGATTTTCGGTCCCAAACCCCAAAAATGACCATTCTACCCTTCCGGGCCTTCCGCCCCAAATTTTTACCAAATCACCCCGACACCCAATTTTTGATTTTTGTATGGGCCGATAGGGCCATTTTAGACATATCGAACCTTGTTTGATTGATTTGATCAATTGTATTGACTTTGATTGCGCACTAATTTTTCTGATTGTGATTGATTAGGATAGAAAATTCCCATCTGCGTGAAAACTTAGAACTGTTAGGGCCTACCTCACCCGATATTACATCTGCATGAAATCTTAGGTTAGAAAAACAATCGACATCGGTAACCGAAAGGGCGTCGAATATGAAATTTGGCGTAACCAAGTCCCCGGACCCAAAATCTCTGGTTTTCGCGGAACCGAACGGTTTCTCCCGACCACTCGGTAAGGTTTTCCGATCGTACCTTCCAATAAATCGATCGGTGGAGACTCCAAAATTGCATGTACACACCGCACATGCCACCCGACCACACAAGGTCAATTTCGATATTTGAAAAATTTTACCCGACATCGCGATTCGAGTAATGGGTCTTGGGAGAGACCTACGATCCCATAAAAATATATATATAAAAGGGGGGATCGGCTCGTTAACCCTACTCGCCCCGCCGGGACCGATCCGACGGAGAGGGTCGCGACTGACCGGCGACTCCACCGGGGAAATCTTTAAGAGGATTTAAGCCGATAAAAATGCTGATTGTTTTCTAACCTCGTTTTCTCGAGATGCTCTTGAAGATGAGGTACGTCCACTAACAAAAAAGTGTTAAATGTTGATGCGGATGGGAGTTATAAGGGGTGGCGTCTATGGTAACCATTTTTGATGCAGATATGGAGTTTTGGATTGTTTGTTTATTTATGCAAATTTTGAAGCGGTGTTTTGAATATAAATTGTTGTGCATGTCTTGCATATTTTGAGGATCACGACACCGCACACACAAGCGCCTAAACCCGAGCCGCGAAATCACCATTTAGGTCGCCATAGATAGGGATCGGTATGCGAAGCTCTTGTGTTTGATTGCACTTGGGTTGACCATATTTGATCCCGCTCGCTATGCAAGATTGATGGTCCTACCCACTTGTTGTTTGATTGCGCTTGTGGGCGGCCCATCGATTTGTATAGCGGGAGCCTTTTTAAGTCCATACCCGAGCCTTTTTGATTTCTTTAGAGTTAAACCTCACCTGTCTCATGCGCATGTGAAATGGATGGTTGGTATACCTAAAACCAAAAACCAAAAAAAAAGGAGTAACATCGGTTGGTAAGGCTTTCTACCCTTTTTATTTTGAACTTGTAAATTTAAATTTTGCATATCATACATCTGCACTACATTTCATCACAATTTGTAAGATCGTTTAAGCGATCGGGGTTGAAAGTCAATTTTTCCTTTTTAGGATAGATGGCGCCTCAAAGTCGTGTTGATGTACCCGATGTATTCACATGGGAGCGGAGGACCATTCGACGCGAGGACCGAGTACCCGCTACATTCCGAGTTTTCGGATTTGTTCACGGACGAGAGCTCAACGGACGGAACCGCATCCGTAGTGAGAGCTGCGATTATACCCGATGTGGACGATATTTGGAGCTCGAGCGCGAGAAAGAAAGAATCTGGGAGTTGTACATGAAGTTGGCAAGAAAGCCACGTGCGACCAAGACAGCCCCAAAACACTCCCCGATTAAGAAGAAGGAAATCATCACCATATCCTCCGATGATGAAGAAGATATCAAGCTTCCCGAGATAGTAGAGATTTCATCGGATGAGGATACCATTCCGACTGTCTAGATTAGTACGACTTTGGGGCATTTTCTAGGTTTCATTATATTTTGTACTTTCATCGACATTTATTGTCCGAACATCTCTAGATACTGTCATGTTCTACCTATTTTGACTTTATTGTGTTTGACTTGTAAATTCCATGAGTTGTCAATTTGTGAGCGACTTTCTACCCCGATTACGCTTAAACGATCCTAATCAAATTACATGCCATCTTTGGGTGAGATTAGGTCCATAACTACCCTATTTGGCTTATTTGGGTCAAGTGGGAGTAGTTGACCCTCATGTTACCAAAAGATGACATGGAATTTGGTTAGCACATTTACATCACATTACATGCATATGCATATTAAATTGGGGTAATTGACTTTAGGATCATCATTTTTTGCATTTTTAGATCATGGGGAATGGAGACATCAAAGTCATCCCAATACCGCGCAAGGAACTCGCTATATGGTGGGATCGCCTCGACATCGTCAACAAAGCCTATGTGGAAGGACGTTTGGGACGACTTGTAGATTTGATCAAAGTGGAATACCAACCGGCGCTCATTCAAGCACTAGCCAAGGCATGGGACGCGCGAACAATGACATTCAACTTTCGAGGATTGGAATTGACCCCTACGCTTGAGGAGTATACCGCTATTATCGGGGCCAAATTTGAAGAACGTATAGCTCAACCCCCTTTGGACATGGACTCCACTCGTTCGTTATCGAGTTTCCTTCGCCTTAAAACTTCTGAAATTGAAAAAGTTTACAAGTCCAATTCCAACAAATTTACATTCTCGTTCCTTTTCGATAACTATTCCTCTCTACCCACCGAAACCGGTCATAAATCGGGAAAGGTGTTTATCTTGGCTTTCTTTGCATTCGTTCTATTCCCGACTTCTAGAACTACTTTTGACCCCTCCATAACTCATATAGCCAGACAAGCGTGTTGTCGCTGGGATTATTCGTACATGATCTTAGCCGAGACTTTTCTCTCCCCGAATCGTTCCAAATCTTCAAAAAAGGCCGTTTTCCAAGCGTCTAGCGGATTACTCCACTTGTGGTTCACCTCTCATATAAAAACTTTCCAACTCCGGGTGGGGTGTTATGAGATCAATGAGCACGTTCACCCTCTTAGATCCTTCCTTAAGTGTCAATCCCTTGTACCCAAATACTCATTCAAAAAGTGGGTTGAGCTATTGGACAATTTGAAACCCGAGCATATCGGATGGCGTTTGACTTGGCCCAAGATACTAGAAGCTCGCATTGCGGGTATTGAAGATAACCCTATCCCCTTATTGGGATGTACCCGCGCCGTGGCGTATTACCCCATTCGAGTGGTGAGACAATTTGGAGTTCTACAAGAGATACCACCGGATGTTTGTCCCGGGATTTTCTCATTTGATATGACACGAGGAAAGCTCACTAAGGAAACCAAGGAGTTATATCGGGCCCGGATCAAGCTTATTCTTCACGCTTTGAAGAATTCCCCCTCGCAACAAGTCGAATGGCCGGACTATTTGGACGATGAGATGAACGTTCACGGGGCCTCCAAGGAGTATATCCAGAAGTTTAAGGAGTATCGCCAATCAATGGTAGAGCCATATGTACCCGAGTGCGTATCTCCTCGGATTGAAGAAGTAGAGTCATATGAGCCAGAATATATAGTACCCTACGCACCGGGAGTAGAGCCGTACATTCCCGAAGATCCAGAGCGGTGGATGTCGGAGGAAGGAGAAGACCCATACCAGTGGGATTCCGACGGATCGGAAGAGCAAGAAGAGTGGAAGCGTCCCCGACTTGGATAGATCCATTCCCCCATTTAGATTTTACATATTTGTTATCTTTTAGATACTTTTGAACAATTTGGTTTGTAATAAATACATACTATTTCTTTTATGAGCATTTCATGCATGCATATAGAAAAGTCAATTACCACGGATCAATGTCTCCAATCCTTTAATATTTCCCATACCGATTTGATATCCCGAAAACAGGTGAGCGATAAATACGAGGACTCGTAGCAAAACGCGCAAGTTAAGGATGGAACAAGAAGAGCTCGCACCTCGTGTGTGTAATCTGGAGAATCAAATGAATGTGATCGCCACAATGGTGGCGGAGATGAAGGCAATGATGATTGCAAGCCGGGGGAGATACCCCGTTGACCCTAATTCTCAAGCTCCTGCGGGGCCATCCGATGGAGCAAACGCTAATCCGGCGCCCGCCGCTAATCCAACTACGAATCCGGAGAGACCGCCTAAAGATCCTCCCATTGTGATTGATCTAGAGAAAAAGGAGAAGCAAGTCCTCAAAATGGAAGATGAAATTAAGAGGCTCGCTAAGATCGAAGAGTGTTTGGCGAGTCGGGGTTATGAACTCTCGAGATTCGACAAGGTTACACCGTTCGAAAAGATAGAGGTTCCCGCTGATTACAAGGAACCGGACTTTGTAAGGAGATATAATGGGACGGGGTGTCCCAAGGCGCACTTGAAGTATTATCTGCGCCGAATGTCTCGGTTCTCTAACAACATTCCACTATTGGTTAACACCTTCCAGGAAAGCCTATTCGGGGCAGCCCTGGCGTGGTTCATTGAATTGGAGCCGGAGAGGCTCGCCGATTGGGATAAACCGGCAGACGAGTTCCTTCGGCAATACAAGTTTAACACTTTGACCGCCCTAACTAGAGAGGACCTTTTAAGGACCATAAAAGGAAAGAGCGAGGCCCTTCGCGCCTACGCCCGGAGATGGAGAGCACCTTGGGCGTGCGGGTAAAGCCGCCCGTCCCGGAAGAAGAACTAATAGACCTTTTTCTCAAGGCCCTTCCATTTGATTTTTTCGACAAACCGAACACTTCTGGGTGTCAGACATTTGCGCACCCGATCAAGGTGGCGGAGCGCCACGAGTGGGCATTAAGAGAAAAGAAGATACCCGAGACGCCTTTCAAACGCCAATACCCTTTGAGAAGGGATATTAGGGAGCAAACCGGAGAAGTAGCTTTTGTCCCTAATCCGCCAAAACCCAGAAATTTCTCACCTTCAATTCCTACCCAAGGAACGTCCTCCTGGACCGCTTCCAAACCACCGGAATTCGTAAAGAAGAACCCGAGTTATTTTCACCTCACTACCCCGACCCTTATCCAAATTGTTACCCATGCTTTTGGAGAATCGTTTAGTTGCAAAAGAGCCACCTCGAGCTCACCCGCCAAAATTTCCCGGGTATGATGAGACCCGGACGTGCGTATACCATATGGGAGAAAGGGGGCATAACGCGGACAACCTGTCTCGCTCAAGTTCAAGGTGCAAGCATTGATCGACGGAAAAGTTCTGGAGTTTGATAAAGCCGAACCGAATGTGCAGCAGAACCCGCTACCCGAGCATCGCGAGGTGAACGCGATCTTTGGAGATGAAGAGGAGGAGGTTCTGGAGTTCATAGTGAATATGGATAAAATGCGGGATATCTTAACATTGGCCTCGCAATACCCGGAAGTAGAGAGTATTTCCCGGGAGCAAAAAGAGGCTTGCTTGGAAAAATTGATTAGCTTGGGCGTCATAGGAAGAATGGAAAATGTCGCTTTCAAGGGGACCTACGTGGCGGTAGACATGCCGTCCGAGGAGTTCGCAATGAAACCTACGAGGGAGCTCTTTTGAAAATACCCTCGGGATATTTGATGAGCATCAAAGATGGTCAAGAAATTGAAGAGATAGACGAATATGAGATCCGTCCTGGACAAAGCACGCCGAGGCGATAGAAGATTTTTGCAGAAAGCCCTAGAGAGGGGCGAAATAGTTGATAACCTGGGGGAAGATAGTGGGGGTTACAACTTTAAAGTGTTGTATTCGGCACCCCCAAGCTTTTTGTCAATTTCGAGATGTAGTCCCCGATGGGTGGGGTGGAATGGATGACCCCACAAGTGACGAATTTGTGGGAACGATCGATGAAGTTAAGGACCAAGCGGCTCCTCGGGATGAACGGAAGAACCAAGAGGTTGATATGCGACTTTCTAATCTGGAAACACATATACGTCATTTGACGACTATGGTAGCAGAATTATCGCAATTAATGGCCAGGAACAACACCACAAGAATAGAAGAGAATATGCAGATTCGGGAGATACGGCGGACCATGGAGACACAGAATCGAAAGATCGCTCTACTTGCAAGAGCAAGGAGATGACGTGTCGAGGAAAATGGATGAGTTGAAGGAGCTGATTACGCCACTCACCCAAGCGAGAAATGTCCCGCCCCAAGGTGTGAACCCGAGAGTGGTCTTCCGCACGAAGTATAATGGCGCTGGGTGTCCTCTGGTGCATGTCTCATACTATCTTCGCCAAATGGTTGGCCATCATGAAGATGACGAAACACCGATCCGGAATTTCGGACATAGTTTAACGGGCCCCGCGCTGGTATGGTTCCAGTTAATTGACTTAGACCGGGTCCCGAGCTGGGAGGATTTATCAGAGCACTTCATACGACACTTTGAAGCTGGAATCAGAGGTTATTTCACTAAGGCTAATCTGTTGAATATCCGGAAAGGGGAAGACGAGAGTTTTGAACTTTTCGCCGGGAGGTGGAAGAAACACTTGTGATGGTGCAACCGCCGCCGTCAGAGAGAGAAATGTTGGAGTTTGTACTGAAGTCACTTCCGGCGGAATACTTTGACCGTATGTATGCATATACCTACTCCTCATTCCAACATATGGTGGAAATCGGTATGAGAATTGAGGGGATTATCCTAAGAGTCAGAAGGGAAAGGCAGAGAGATCTGGATGAAGAAAATGCCACGCCGATAAGGCCCGGTCCGTAACATAACCCCGAGGATGTTCATGAGGATGAAATGATTGGGATGATAGATGCCCCAATTCGTTTCGTGATTGATTTGAACAAAGTTGATAGCTGGGAATTGGAAACTTCTAGTTCGGAAAAACCATCAACATCCGAATCACCACCGTAAAAGATCATACCGGTGAAGATTAAGCTGCCTTTGTGGAGGAGTATAATTCAAGGGCGGTTCACTGGGATTATGGAACGGGCGAGATTGACGCCATAATGAGATCCGGAAGATGTTATCCCCCGAGAGAAGCGGATTCTCAAAAGAGAGTCCCAACTGCGGAAGAGGTTGAGAAGTTGCAATCGGTTGTGAGGACCGGTGAATATGAGGTCGTTGACCAACTGCGGAAGATGCCCGCACGGATTTCCTTACCGGATCTCTTCAAAAATTCTGAAAAGCACAAGGATGCCCTTTTGAAAGTGCTGGATGAGGTGCATGTTCCGGAAACAATTAACGAAGTGCAATTAGGAAACTTTGTGGGTGCTATCCTTCCGAAGGACCGGATATCCTTCTCGGACGAAGACTTCCCGAAAGAATGGCGAGTTCACAACAGAGCCCTCTACATAGCTGTGAGGTGTCACGGGAAGGAGGTTCCTCACGTCTTGATTGATAATGGTTCCGCTTTCAACCTGTGTCCACTAAGCACTTTGAGAAGCTTGGGGATCAATGAAGATTTTGTGAATACATCCAAGGCCACCATCCGATCATTTGATGGAGTCTCCAAGAATGTTGTAGGAGAGATTGAGCTGGACATTGACATTGGACCGGTAACTTTCTCTATACCGTTCCAAGTATTGGATATTCCAAGCGCCTTCACCTTGCTCTTGGGAAGACCGTGGATTCATGTGTCCGGAGCGGTACCTTCCTCTCTGCATCAAAAGTTAAAATTTGTGGTCAAGGGTCAGTTGATCACCGTCCATGGCGAGACAGGACATCGGGCCGCTTTAAAAGGGATGGTCCCTTACATTGAACCCTCAAAAGAGGAGGAGCTGAGTTATCACACCTTTGACATTGTATCCGTCATGCATGTGTCACCAAATGCAAAGGTGGCTATACCAGAGCTTTCGAGACCCGCAACTATGGCGGGAAAAGTGCTACTCTCGAATGGATTTATTCCGGGTGCTGGATTAGGGAAATATGGTCGGGGAATCCGTAACCCTTTGAATTTAGGCTCAAATGACCACAAGGTTGGTCCGGGTTATAATGAAATAGCGGAAAATAACATAGGTCGAGGCCGAGGTCGAAACAATCGTTATGGAGACCGTGGACGCCGTGGACGCCAAGGTGGCCGTTTCATAGGTACTGATGTATGGAAAGCTAGAGGAAAAATGCTCCTAAACCCTTTATTCGAGGTATTCTCTAAGGGAGGCAAATGGCTGGAAGATGAGGATATTTCTGAGAATGCAGAGCCAGACTTATTCAACCCGTTCCTGGATAATCGGGTGAACGTGATAATTGAGTGGCTGGACGATGATTTCCCCACCCCCGAGTAAAAGGCTCTTTCGAACTTTATCTTTTAATGCATTTTGATTACTGCATTTGCTTTAAAGCTTTTTGATGTTTTAGCACCCTTTGGGTCACATGTCGTGATCCGGGAAGTGCAATCTTGTATTGTTCTTAGTTGCATCTATTAATGAAAAACATTTCAAATTTGATTACGTACATGTGGAGCAACGGATTGGTCCGATGATGACAATTGATTCTACCATGAAACTTGAGGCCCGATCCGCCATATGATCTAGGGTTTTAAACAGCTTTTGAGAACCAGGATGTCCGGAAGATCGTGGACTAGTTCTCCTTTCCTTATCTAAGAAAATTGAAATTTGAAAAATGTTTTCATGATAGGAATCATGCATCCTTCAATTTTATCATCTTTGAATACTAACCTTTCATGGTGCATTTCGGGCATGTCATCCCACCCATACATAACAAGGTTAATATGTGACTCGGATCAGCTCGATGACTATGCATGTGAAGTTGATATAGACGAGGTTGATGTGAGCGATATCAAGCAAGAATGGGATTGTTTTGAAGAATCTAAACCCCCTATTTCCGAAGAACCCATCACTATTAACTGGGAGATTCTCGATCTGCGTCAAGGAAGTGAAAATAGGAGGACACCTCTCCGCAGCGAGATGTTTTAAGGATGACGGCGTTACTCAAGGAATATCAAGATATTTTCGCCCGGTCATATGCTTCGACATGCTGGGGCTAGATCGTGAAATTGTGGAGCATGCTCGCCCACCAATCCTTCTTGCACACCAAGTAAATCAATCACCTAGAAGGATGAATCCCGAATCGGCGGATAAGATCAAGGAAGAGGTGATGAAGCTCCTTAAAGTTGGATTTATCGAGGCTGTCCCATATGCTGATTGGGTCGCCAACATCGTACCAATAAAGAAGAAAGACGGGAAAATTAGAATATGCGTGGATTATCGGGACTTAAACAAAGCTAGTCCGAAGGATGATTTTCCCTTACCGCACATTGATGTGCTCGTTGACAGTATCGCGGGTTTTGAATTGTTCTCCTTTATGGATGGATTCTCGGGATATAATCGGATCATGCTGAAGGAAGAAGATAAGATCAAGACCTCATTCACTACACAATGGGGAACTTTCTGCTACAAGGTAATGCCCTTCGGATTGAAAAATGCAGGGGCAACATATCAAAGGGCTATGGTGACCCTTTTTCATGACATGATACATAAGGAGATTGAGGTCTATGTGGATGATATGATTGCCAAGTCCGGACTGGAGAAGACCATGTTAAAGTCTTGAAGAAGTTATTTGATCGATTGAGAAAGTATAAGCTCAAGTTGAATCCTCGCGAAATGCGTATTTGGTGCAAGATCGGGAAAGCTCGCTAGGATTTGTGGTGAGCAGGTTGTGGTATTGAAATTGACCCTTCCAAGATCAAAGCTATATGGGAAATAGGAACTCCTACCACCGTTAAGGAAGTAAGGGGTCTACTGGGAAGGTTGAATTATATATCCAGATTCATATCCCAACCGTCAGAAACGGCGAAACCCTTCTTCAAGTTGTTAAAGAAAGGTGCAAAAGTCAAATGGGATGCGGAATGTCAACAAGCATTTGAGAAGATCAAGGAATATTTGGTGCAACCTCCAGTATTGGTACCTCCTATCCCTAACATTCCTTTAACTCTATATCTCGATACCAATGATGAATCCTTGGGGGCTTTACTTGCCCAAACTAACCCCAAGGATCATAAGGAACGGGCTATATATTATTTGAGCAAAAAGTTCACAACATCTCAAGTCAAATACCCAGAAGTGGAAAGGACTTGTGTAGCATTGGTTTGGGTCCTCCACTGATTGAGGCGTATACACCGCATTATCATATAGAACTCGGTCACCGAAAATGACCCTATCAAGTACCTTTTGGAGAAGCCAACATTGTTGGGAAAGATGGCTAAATGGCAAATACCGCTTTCGAGTTTGATATCAAAACCTCTCCCCGTAAGTCTGTCAAGGGAAGAGCAATTGCTGACATGCTAGCCGAGAATCCTCCTAAGGACGTTTCAGAGCGAAACAAGGGAGGTCAAATTCTGAATATATCAGAAGACAAATGGACAATGTACTTTGACGGTGCGGTGAACCTCACCGGATCGTGCACCAGGGCGATTCGATATCCCCCGAAGATCAACATTATCCGGTTTCAGCCAAGTTGGTATTCCCCTGGACCAACAACATTTCTGAATATGAAGCCTGCATACTAGGATTACAATTGGCCATCTCACTAAAGGTGAAGAAGCTACCGGTATATGGAGATTCCATGCTAATCATTTTACAAACTCAAGGGGAGTGGAAGACAAAGGATCCCAAGCTTATTCCTTATCATAAGTACCTCGAGGAGATGATCCAACATTTTGAGGAGATCACTTTTGAATATCTCGCGAGAATTCGTAACCATTTTGCTGATGCTTTGGCCACATTATCAGCCATGTTACAAGTGCAAAATGGTCTTGAGATAGAGCCATTAAGGATTGATATTTTAGAGCAACCCGCATACCGCATGGTCATTGAAGAAGAACCCGATGAAGAACCGTGGTACCACGACATCAAGAATTACCTAATCAAGGGCAAATTCCCGCAGGACAGTCAACCGTAAGATAAGAAATACATAAGTAAGATGGCATCTAAGTTCTTCCTCAGCGGACAGATCCTATACAAGAGATCCTTTGACTCGGTCCCGCCGAGGTGCGTGAATTCCAAAGAAGCAAATCTCATTATGAAAGAGATTCATGAAGGGGAATGTGGACCGCATATGAATGGCCACCTCCTCGCCAAGAAGATCATGAGACTCGGGTATTATCGGGTTGACTATCGAGTCGGATTGCAACCAGCATGTTAGATCCCGTCATCAATGCCGGTATACGGCGACAGGATAAATGCGCCGCCAACCGAGCTACATCAAATGTCAGAGCCATGGCCATTCTGCATGTGGGGAATTGATATGATTGGCCCTATCAACCCAAAGGCCTCAAACGGACATCGCTTTATTTTGGTGGCTATTGACTACTTCACTAAATGGATTGAAGCCAGCTCATATGCCAATGTCACCGCGAATAGTGTGGCTAAGTTTATCAAGCGAGATATCATCTCAAGATATGGAGTGCCAAGAGCCATCATTACGCATACAATGGCTCTAATCGAATAACAAGATTGTCGATCAATTATTGGAACAATTTAAGGTACGACACCTTAACTCTTCACCTTACCGCCCCCAAATGAACGGAGGCGTGGAAGCGGCAAACAAGAACATCAAGAAGATATTGGCCAAAACCGCTGAGAAATATAGAGATTGGCATGAAAGATTGCCGTATGCTCTCATGGCCTACCGAACTTCCATTCGTACTTCAACCGGGGCAACTCCCTATTCTTTGGTATACGGTATGGAAGCGGTCCTACCGGTAGAGGTGGAAATCCCTCTTTAAGGATCCCTGTCTCAAATAGAACTCACAGAGGATGAGTGGGACCGCGAGAGACACGAACATTTGAATTTGATTGATGAAAGGCGATTAAGGGCTATCTCGTCATGGTCAAAGCTACCGGAAGAAGGTGGCCGAGCTTTTAACAAGAAGGTTAAGCCCAGAAATTTTGAAGCGGGGATGCTAGTTGTGAAGAAAATGCTTCCAAATGCACAACACCCAGGAGGCAAATTTATGCCAAATTATGAAGGCCCCTACGTGATTCGGAAAGTCTTATCCGGGGGAGCTCTTATACTTGTAAACATGGACGGAGAAGATTTGACAAGTCCAGTAAATGCGACGCCGTGAAGAGATATTACTCTTGAAATAAAATTGAGCTTCGGAGCGATTAATAAGCGTATCCGAGTCACATAGAATTTTGCATTCGCATGACATCTGCATACATGCATTTGCATACGTTTGTATTTTGTAGGTGGACTGGGAATCGTGAAGAGCTTTGCAGAGCAATTGATCAAAAGGGAAGTTATCTGTTACTTTGGATCACGGATTTTGAATATCTCGAACCGATTTGTTTCCTTTTGTTTTTACGAGAAACAGGAGTCGACATCCGAAGGAGGTAGAAAGGAGTCGCTCTAGGATTTGAAAATTCTGAACATTTTGACTGATTTGTTTCCTTTTATTTTTACAGGAAACGGGAGTCGACATTCGAAGGAAGTAGAAAGGAGTCGCTCCAGGATTTGAAAATTTTGAACATTTTGACTGATTTGTTTCCTTTTATTTTTATACGGGAAACGGGAGTCGACATTCGAAGGAAGTAGAAAGGAGTCGCTCCGGGATTTGAAAATTTTAAACATTTTGACTGATTTGTTTCCTTTTGTTTTTACAGGAAACGGGAGTCGATATCCGAAGGAGGTAGAAAGGAGTCGCTCCGGGATTTGAAAATTTTGAATATCTTTAATCGATTGTTTCCTTTTGTTTTTACTGGGGACGAAGTCAATATTTGAAGAAGACAGTTTGAGGTTCTCCTCCTTTACAAAGTATTTTCATACACCGTCGTGCTTGAAATTAAGAAAAATTTGGATTTGTAAAGCAACAGAGCTTTTTCAAAGAAACATTCCTTTCAAATTTCGTAAACGTCTTTTGAATACCCTCTCAATGAAGATTTTTGCGAATGATGAATTTTTGATGAAATACCCCGAGTTTCTATAAAAGGGCTTGTTTTGAAGGTTTTTCAAAAGACTGATCCTTCAGATGAAAAGAGGCAAACTTTGTCCTTAAACACGTCCCCGATACACTTGAGTGATGAGTGAGAGTGATGGAGCGAAAGAGCTTAATTTTGGGACGTAGGGATCATTCGCGGTGATTACATGGATTGAAATGATGAAAGGCATTTCCATTTCAAAATTATCCATACACATTTATATCCCTTGATAACCAATCAGAGCCAAAAGGGGGAATTTTATGAATATAACCCTGTCAAGAATCACCCCACACCGGGGCATGTTTGGAGGTTCATTGGATGATTCTTTGGAGAAAAGATCAGATAAGACTTTATTGTGCTAACCTGCATTAATCTTTTTGTGATAGCTTCGGTGTGATTTCGCGCGAGACTTGGAACACCTCAAAGTGAAGAAAAGTACTTCATTTCTATATCCCCAAATACTTACCCTTTGAAGAGCCAATTTGAACCTTTGAATATTCGTTTCTAAACCCTTATTGGTGATCACCCTCCCTACACTGGGGCAAGCAAAGGAATTACCGGCAATAAGTCAAGATGCATAATTTGGAAGAATTTTTGATACTGGTCTCAAAAGAGCCGGTCAATGTAAAAATGATGAAGAATGAAAGGGCTAGAAAAAGCAAAGTGCCTGGTAAAAGCAAGGCCAAAGCCCATGAAAAGAGCATCCCGAAAAGGGGCGAATTCTGAAAAAAAAATCAGCAAGATGAAAAGAGGAAAATCCTCAAAATCAATTGAAGAAAGAATGATCATGAATCAATTGCAAAAGCAAATGAATGCTGGAAGAATGTCAAGGTGATCACCAAAGTTCACCCCTCTTTTCGAAAATATGGCCATTCTTAAAGAGCCCACCTTAAACCAAGATACAACCCGTCACCAAAACTTTTCTCGATCTAAGAGGTGTTTCAGAGTTGATGCAAGAAATCATACAGGAAGCTACCGCTAAAAGAGGTAAGTACAATCCTCTGTCTTATCATGTCTTCAGTGGTTCTTGACTTGTAAACCCGAAGAAGCTATTGTCGATCAAGATTCATTTCTAAGCCTCAAAATGAATATCCTTTGATGAGCCTTTGACCCGGCCCGAATTACGGTCCCTTTTAAAATGCCTTCTCTCGATTAATCGATTGTATGCATCTCGAATGATCCCGAAACCTCAAGGTTAGGTTTCCTATGAGCAGATTTGAATTTTAAGAAAAGCCTTTCCAAAATGGTAAGAAGCCCTCTTGGATGAAGGAAAACCCTTTTGAAAAACTTTTAAGACAACCTTTTTGTAGAACACTCGGGATGTGTCATTCAAAATCCATCCCCAAAGTGGAAATTTGAGCTTGTGATTGGATACATTTCCTTCGCAAATACACTTTGAAAATTTGTCTAAGAATTCTTAAGTTTCTTCCCAAGACTTAGAATTGTCATTCTAATGATGTTTGATTGAACTTTTCTGCGGGTTCCCTGGTGATCCTAAATCCTCGGAAAAGTTGCATTTTAAAATTTGATTAACTTGGATTTTTCTCGTGTGTCGCTGGAGTCCCCGTGTCCTCGGATCCCCCACTATTTGAAAATTTGAAATAGGGTTTGAGCTCAGTAGGTACACTAGTCAACCTAGGTCCTCGGATGGCACCCTCTCGCACGGTTAGTAGCTGGAGAGACGAAAACCGATCTCGCTTATTTGAAAATTTGAAATAGGGTTTGAGCTCGTAGGTACACTAGTCAACCTAGGTCCTCGAGATGGCACCCTCTCGGACGGTTAGTAGTTGGAGAGACGAAAACCGATCTCGCTTATTTGAAAATTTGAAATAGGGTTTGAGCTCGTAGGTACACTAGTCAACCTAGGTCCTCGGATGGCACCCTCTCGGACGGTTAGTAGCTGGAGAGACGAAAACCGATCTGCTTATTTGAAAATTTGAAATAGGGTTTGAGCTCTGTAGGTACACTAGTCAACCTAGGTCCTCGGATGGCACCCTCTCGGACGGTTAGTAGCTGGAGAGACGAAAACCGATCTGCCTTTTTGAAAATTTGAAATAAGGTTTGAGCTCGTAGGTACACTAGTCAACCTAGGTCCTCGAGATGGCACCCTCTCGGACGGTTAGTAGCTGGAGAGACGAAAGCCGATCCGCTTTTTAGATGGTGAGTCCCCGCATGGAGGATAGCCAATCTCTTTTAAATAGGTGAAACCCCTTTGTTACAAGGGTGAACCTCCCCCTCGACGGTTAGTAGCTGGAGAGACGAAAGCCGATCCGCTTTTTAGATGGTGAGTCCCCGCATGGAGGATAGCCAATCTCTTTTAAATAGGTGAAACCCCTTTGTTACAAGGGTGAACCTCCCCCTCAGACGGTTAGTAGCTGGAGAGACGAAAGCCGATCTGCTTTTTAGATGGTGAGTCCCCGCATGGAGGATAGCCAATCTTTTTTAAATAGGTGAAACCCCTTTGTTACAAGGGTGAACCTCCCCCTCGAACGGTTAGTAGCTGGAGAGACGAAAGCCGATCCGCTTTTTAGATGGTGAGTCCCCGCATGGAGGATAGCCAATCTTTTTAAATAGGTGAAACCCCTTTGTTACAAGGGTGAACCTCCCCCTCGGACGGTTAGTAGCTGGAGAGACGAAAGCCGATCCGCTTTTTAGATGGTGAGTCCCCGCATGGAGGATAGCCAATCTCTTTTAAATAGGTGAAACCCCTTTGTTACAAGGGTGAACCTCCCCCTCGGACGGTTAGTAGTTGGAGAGACGAAAACCGATCCGCTTTTTTAGATGGTGAGTCCCCGCATGGAGGATAGCCAATCTTTTTTAAATAGGTGAAACCCCTTTGTTACAAGGGTGAACCTCCCCCTCAGACGGTTAGTAGCCGGAGAGACGAAAGCCGATCTGCTTTTTAGATGGTGAGTCCCCGCATGGAGGATAGCCAATCTTTTTAAATAGGTGAAACCCCTTTGTTACAAGGGTGAACCTCCCCTCAGACGGTTAGTAGCTGGAGAGACGAAAGCCGATCTCGCTTTTTAGATGGTGAGTCCCCGCATTGAGGATAGCCAATCTCTTTTAAATAGGTGAAACCCCTTTGTTACAAGGGGTGAACCTCCCCTTTCAGACGGTGAGTAGCTAGAGAGACGAAAGCCGATCTGTCCCTTTTTTTTAAATGATGAATCCCTAGTGGATAGTCAAACCCATTTTAAATAGGTGAAACCCCTTTGTTACAAGGGTGAACCTTCCCCACAAATCTTCAAACCACCACTCGACATCATACCGGATGTTGACCATCGAGAATGGCGCCAAACCGTCCACGAGTAATTTCATACACTAAATTTTTCAACCTCGATCAACAAATCTCAAACCATAGACAGGTGAGCTACAGGTAAGTCTCTCTCTTCTCATTTCTCTTTCACATAAGACGAGCATGAATTGAAATAATTCCTCACGGAGTCAGAGCTTTAACAAAGCAAAGGTAAAGCAATTGAATGTCAAAACTTATTTTCTTTAAATTTTTCCCCAAAGAGGGTCGATTAAGGATCCAGGTGTCACATTGTCTTTGAAAGCAACCTCTAACCGAGATTACTTTCAAAGAGGGGCAGCTGTTGACACCCGAATTTTTAGTCGGTTTTCCTTTAGTTTTATTTTCCAAAATTTACCAAAAATTTACAAAAAATCAAAAAATTAAAAAATCAACATTGGAAGCCTTGGCCAAGCATAAGGAACCAATTTGGAACAAAAAGTAATTTTTCATATTTTTCACATTTTTTAATATTTTCGAAAAATAGGAAAAATCTTTGAAAAATCATAAAAATACTTTTAGAGGTCACAAAAATACACAAAAATATCCAATATTTTTCTTTTAATTCCATTTTCATATTGATCTCAAGAAAAATTGAAAATTAAGTTCAATTTTAGGTGTTTCTTCACTATGCCTAGAGTTGAATTTGCATAAAAAATACCAATTGAGTCTTTTTATTTGCAATTTTTGCACATTTTAGGTCTAGACATTCAATTGCAATCCCTTTGAACTTCAATTTGAACAATTGCACCCTAAATTGCGCGAATTGCACAGATTGCACAAAATCCCCAAAATGTTTGCAATTTAGCCCCTCAATTGGCCAATTTTGAAATTACTTTTAATTGAGGGACTATCATGGTAAAATTGGACCGTTCCCCTATGTTTTCATACATTTCAAATTAATTGGCATAGGTCTCGTAGTCCAATTTGGTCAAATTGACATCCAATTGAACATTTCCCTAATTTGGACAAATAGAAAATTTTGGGGTTTTTGTGCAAATTGACATGAACTTTTGGGCAAAATCACATTTTTATACAGAATTCAGGCCCCTAAGTTCAATTTTGAAGTTTAATTGCAAAAATTCCCAGTCGATTTTGTTTAATTTTGAAAATTGCATGAAATTCACGTCCGAACCGGTTCGAACCGGTCTGACCTCCGGTCGGACCGGTCGAACCGGTCGGGAATAGTGTCATCTTCCTCACGGATTTGTGCATTTTGCAGGTTTGAACGTTGAGTTTCAATGACCAAATCGACGTCCAATTCGACACCAATTGAGCCAATAAATATGGGGGTTTGGTAGCTCGAGTCGGGCTCCGTCGCCGCTGCCGGTGGCACCGTCAATCGTCGCCGGAGGACGGCGGCATTGCCAATCAAAGCTCCGGCACACCGAAAGTCAACCTTTTAGAATTTGTGAGCGATTAGTGCTCGTTTGAGCTCAACCAAAGACCTGACGGACGTTGGACGGAATCCTAACGATTCCGTCACCGTCCGGCGGCCTTAAGTCACGTGACCACACGTGAATCACCTCGCCGACTCAAGCTCCCGCGCGCGCATTATTTTCAAAGATTGGGTATAAATAGCCAAGAAGGTTCTCGATCCCGGGGGGGGCTCATTTTGCTCGTACAAGCCTAATGCATTAGAGAGAGAGAGAGTTAGAGAGAGAGACGAGCTCTCGCGCGACGCCATCGCCGGAGCTTCAATCTTAGTTCTGCAAGTCGGTTGTCCGGCCAATCCAGGCCATTCCAAGCTGTGAAACCGCCTCCGGAAGTTCGTCCGAAGCTTGAGGAAGCTATCGCCACCGGTATTGCCGCCCGAAACCGCCTAGATCGGTGAGTCGAACTCTAGACTTTGTCACCGCACGATCATGGCATACCGTTGTTGCGAGCATGATTTTTTCAATTAATATGGGCGTTTTTATCCTTATGCATCCCTAACCACAATCGCACTTCGTTTTTGCATCGATTTCCCTTGAATCACTCGAGTTGAACCTCCAACCTTGCTCGGTCCGGCCGAACACCGGCCAGCCGCAATTTGCACTCGCAAGCTCGATCCGAGCTCGAGGTAAGTTCACTTACCTCCTCTTCCGGCTTCTGTGTGATATGATTTGATTGTTATGCTATATGCTGCGTGTTTGAAGTCCCGATTGCCGCGATCGTGCTTGGTCGGTTTCTCACGATTTAGTAGATGAAATCCTCTAATTTTGAGATATATTGGTCTGTGAAGAGAGACGAGCGGATTCGAGTTGGTTTGGGACTATTCCGGCGAGATCTCACCGTTGGATCTCGCCGGAGAGTTTCTGGCCGTCCGTTCGGCGTCGTCGCGAGGAAGACGACGATGCCGACGTGGCACGGTCAACAAGTCAAAGAGTCTAGGTGTCATCCCGCCATTGGTCCAGGTTGGATTCGAGTCGGCTCGGCCGTTGGCGCGAGCGGGCCGACTCAGATCCGATCCGACGGTCCGGATAATTAGGTGAGTTTAATTCGGGGCCGTCGGATCTGGTTTTTGTATTTTAGAAATTAGATAATTAGATAGAAAATACGAAAAATTAAAAAGCGTGTCGTTTAGGTTATAAAGTGCACGACGTCGTTTAGGACAGATAGTGAATGAACGGTTTAGATCAGATCTAGGGTTAATCGCGGCCGTTCAGCGTTATATTTGATTCGGCGTCGTTTTGAGCAGAGATAGGTCGACGGTTCAGATTAGATCTGGAACAAATCACAGCCGTTCATTTGTTTAAAAGATGCGACACCGTTTAGGGACGAGGGCCGAGTGCGTCGTCGTTTTAGACTTAAGAAGGGATGAGCGGCTCGGATTGGGCCTCAAGATCTAATCGTGGCCGTCCGCTTAGTTCGAGTGATGCGGCGTCGTTTTGAGAGTGACCGAGGCGACGTCGTTTTGTTTGCTGGTGTTCGGACGGCTGAGATTAATTCACAGATCGATCTCAGCCGTCCATTTCTTTTTACATATTTTCGAATATTAGGAATTAGGTTTTAGAAAATCAAAAAATATAGAAATAAATAGTATAAATAGGAACGGTGCCGTTTTATGTATCGCAAGTGAGTCCGAGGCGGTCGAACCGGGTTGACCGGTCATTGACCGGGTTGACCCGGTCTGGTTTATTAATAATAAATAATAAAAAATAAAAAGAAATTTCAAAAATCCAAAAAAATTGTAAAAATACTTAGAAAATTCATAAAAATTCCTCGATTTTCATAAAAAATTTCTAAAAATTTCTAGATCGATTCGGGACTCATAAAGTCTGGATCGAAAATTTTTTAGACTTCGAGGGTCGATTAATTTCGATCCGGAAAATTTCCAATATTTTTGAAAAATAAATAAAAATTCCAAAAAATAGAAAAAATTAGAAAAATTCAAGAAAATCACAAAAATGAGAGATGGCCACATTCAACTGGCCAAATCGAAATTTTGTGATTTTCGGGTCCCAAACCCCAAAAATGACCATTCTACCCTTCCGGGCCTTCCGCCCCAAATTTTTACCAAATCACCCCGACACCCAATTTTTGATTTTTGTATGGGCCGATAGGGCCATTTTAGACATATCGAACCTTGTTTGATTGATTTGATCAATTGTATTGACTTTGATTGCGCACTAATTTTTCTGATTGTGATTGATTAGGATAGAAAATTCCCATCTGCGTGAAAACTTAGAACCGTTAGGGCCTACCTCACCCGATATTACATCTGCATGAAATCTTAGGTTAGAAAAACAATCGACATCGGTAACCGAAAGGGCGTCGAATATGAAATTTGGCGTAACCAAGTCCCCGGACCCAAAATCTCTGGTTTTCGCGGAACCGAACGGTTTCTCCCGACCACTCGGTAAGGTTTTCCGATCGTACCTTCCAATAAATCGATCGGTGGCGACTCCAAAATTGCATGTACACACCGCACATGCCACCCGACCACACAAGGTCAATTTCGATATTTGAAAAATTTTACCCGACATCGCGATTCGAGTAATGGGTCTTGGGAGAGACCTGCGATCCCATAAAAATATATATATAAAAGGGGGGATCGGCTCGTTAACCCTACTCGCCCCGCCGGGACCGATCCGACGGAGAGGGTCGCGACAGACCGGCGACTCCACCGGGGAAATCTTTAAGAGGATTTAAGCCGATAAAAATGCTGATTGTTTTCTAACCTCGTTTTGTGCAGATGCTCTTGAAGATGAGGTACGTCCACTAACAAAAAAGTGTTAAATGTTGATGCAGATGGGAGTTATAAGGGGTGGCGTCTATGGTAACCATTTTTGATGCGGATATGGAGTTTTGGATTGTTTGTTTATTTATGCAAATTTTGAAGCGGTGTTTTGAATATAAATTGTTGTGCATGTCTTGCATATTTTGAGGATCACGACACCGCACACACAAGCGCCTAAACCCGAGCCGCGAAATCACCATTTAGGTCGCCATAGATAGGGATCGGTATGCGAAGCTCTTGTGTTTGATTGCACTTGGGTTGACCATATTTGATCCCGCTCGCTATGCAAGATTGATGGTCCTACCCACTTGTTGTTTGATTGCGCTTGTGGGCGGCCCATCGATTTGTATAGCGGGAGCCTTTTTAGGTCCATACCCGAGCCTTTTTGATTTCTTTAGAGTTAAACCTCACCTGTCTCATGCGCATGTGAAATGGATGGTTGGTATACCTAAAACCAAAAACCAAAAAAAAAGGAGTAACATCGGTTGGTAAGGCTTTCTACCCTTTTTATTTTGAACTTGTAAATTTAAATTTTGCATATCATACATCCGCACTACATTTCATCACAATTTGTAAGATCGTTTAAGCGATCGGGGTTGAAAGTCAATTTTTCCTTTTTAGGATAGATGGCGCCTCAAAGTCGTGTTGATGTACCCGATGTATTCACATGGGAGCGGAGGACCATTCGACGCGAGGACCGAGTACCCGCTACATTCCGAGTTTTCGGATTTGTTCACGGACGAGAGCTCAACGGACGGAACCGCATCCGTAGTGAGAGCTGCGATTATACCCGATGTGGACGATATTTGGAGCTCGACGCGAGAAAGAAAGAATCGGGAGTTGTACATGAAGTTGGCAAGAAAGCCACGTGCGACCAAGACAGCCCCAAAACACTCCCCGATTAAGAAGAAGGAAATCATCACCATATCCTCCGATGATGAAGAAGATATCAAGCTTCCCGAGATAGTAGAGATTTCATCGGATGAGGATACCATTCCGATTGTCTAGATTAGTACGACTTTGGGGCATTTTCTAGGTTTCATTATATTTTGTACTTTCATCGACATTTATTGTCCGAACATCTCTAGATACTTCGTCATGTTCTACCTATTTTGACTTTATTGTGTTTGACTTGTAAATTCCATGAGTTGTCAATTTGTGAGCGACTTTCTACCCCGATTACGCTTAAACGATCCTAATCAAATTACATGCCATCTTTGGGTGAGATTAGGTCCATAACTACCCTATTTGGCTTATTTGGGTCAAGTGGGAGTAGTTGACCCTCATGTTACCAAAAGATGACATGGAATTTGGTTAGCACATTTACATCACATTACATGCATATGCATATTAAATTGGGGTAATTGACTTTAGGATCATCATTTTTTGCATTTTTAGATCATGGGGAATGGAGACATCAAAGTCATCCCAATACCGCGCAAGGAACTCGCTATATGGTGGGATCGCCTCGACATCGTCAACAAAGCCTATGTGGAAGGACGTTTGGGACGACTTGTAGATTTGATCAAAGTGGAATACCAACCGGCGCTCATTCAAGCACTAGCCAAGGCATGGGACGCGCGAACAATGACATTCAACTTTCGAGGATTGGAATTGACCCCTACGCTTGAGGAGTATACCGCTATTATCGGGGCCAAATTTGAAGAACGTATAGCTCAACCCCCTTTGGACATGGACTCCACTCGTTCGTTATCGAGTTTCCTTCGCCTTAAAACTTCTGAAATTGAAAAAGTTTACAAGTCCAATTCCAACAAATTTACATTCTCGTTCCTTTTCGATAACTATTCCTCTCTACCCACCGAAACCGGTCATAAATCGGGAAAGGTGTTTATCTTGGCTTTCTTTGCATTCGTTCTATTCCCGACTTCTAGAACTACTTTTGACCCCTCCATAACTCATATAGCCGACAAGCGTGTTGTCGCTGGGATTATTCGTACATGATCTTAGCCGAGACTTTTCTCTCCCCGAATCGTTCCAAATCTTCAAAAAAGGCCGTTTTCCAAGCGTCTAGCGGATTACTCCACTTGTGGTTCACCTCTCATATAAAAACTTTCCAACTCCGGGTGGGGTGTTATGAGATCAATGAGCACGTTCACCCTCTTAGATCCTTCCTTAAGTGTCAATCCCTTGTACCCAAATACTCATTCAAAAAGTGGGTTGAGCTATTGGACAATTTGAAACCCGAGCATATCGGATGGCGTTTGACTTGGCCCAAGATACTAGAAGCTCGCATTGCGGGTATTGAAGATAACCCTATCCCCTTATTGGGATGTACCGCGCCACGTGGCGTATTACCCCATTCGAGTGGTGAGACAATTTGGAGTTCTACAAGAGATACCACCGGATGTTTGTCCCGGGATTTTCTCATTTGATATGACACGAGGAAAGCTCACTAAGGAAACCAAGGAGTTATATCGGGCCCGGATCAAGCTTATTCTTCACGCTTTGAAGAATTCCCACTCGCAACAAGTCGAATGGCCGGACTATTTGGACGATGAGATGAACGTTCACGGGGCCTCCAAGGAGTATATCCAGAAGTTTAAGGAGTATCGCCAATCAATGGTAGAGCCATATGTACCCGAGTGCGTATCTCCTCGGATTGAAGAAGTAGAGTCATATGAGCCGGAATATATAGTACCCTACGTACCGGGAGTAGAGCCGTACATTCCCGAAGATCCAGAGCGGTGGATGTCAGAGGAAGGAGAAGACCCATACCAGTGGGATTCCGACGGATCAGAAGAGCAAGAAGAGTGGAAGCGTCCCCGACTTGGATAGATCCATTCCCCCATTTAGATTTTACATATTTGTTATCTTTTAGATACTTTTGAACAATTTGGTTTGTAATAAATACATACTATTTCTTTTATGAGCATTTCATGCATGCATATAGAAAAGTCAATTACCACGGATCAATGTCTCCAATCCTTTAATATTTCCCATACCGATTTGATATCCTCGAAAAACGGTGAGCGATAAATACGAGGACTCGTAGCAAAACGCGCAAGTTAAGGATGGAACAAGAAGAGCTCGCACCTCGTGTGTGTAATCCTGGAGAATCAAATGAATGTGATCGCCACAATGGTGGCGGAGATGAAGGCAATGATGATTGCAAGCCGGGGAGATACCCCGTTGACCCTAATTCTCAAGCTCTGCGGGGCCATCCGATGGAGCAAACGCTAATCCGGCGCCCGCCGCTAATCCAACTACGAATCCGGAGAGACCGCCTAAAGATCCTCCCATTGTGATTGATCTAGAGAAAAAGGAGAAGCAAGTCCTCAAAATGGAAGATGAAATTAAGAGGCTCGCTAAGATCGAAGAGTGTTTGGCGAGTCGTGGGTTATGAACTCTCGAGATTCGACAAGGTTACACCGTTCGAAAAGATAGAGGTTCCCGCCGATTACAAGGAACCGAGACTTTGTAAGGAGATATAATGGGACCGGGTGTCCCAAGGCGCACTTGAAGTATTATCTCGCGCCGAATGTCTCAGCTTCTCTAACAACATTCCACTATTGGTTAACACCTTCCGGAAAGCCTATCTCGGGGCAGCCCTGGCGTGGTTCATTGAATTGGAGCCGAGAGGCTCGCCGATTGGGATAAACCGGGCACGAGTTCCTTCGGCAATACAAGTTTAACACTTTGACCGCCCTAACTAGAGAGGACCTTTTAAGGACCATAAAAGGAAAGAGCGAGGCCCTTCGCGCCTACGCCCGTAGATGGAGAGCACCGGCCGTGCGGGTAAAGCCGCCCGTCCCGGAAGAAGAACTAATAGACCTTTTTCTCAAGGCCCTTCCATTTGATTTTTTCGACAAACCGAACACTTCGGGTGTCGACATTTGCGCACCCGATCAAGGTGGCGTAGCGCCACGAGTGGGCATTAAGAGAAAAGAAGATACCCGAGACGCCTTTCAAACGCCAATACCCTTTGAGAAGGGATATTAGGGAGCAAACCGGAGAAGTAGCTTTTGTCCCTAATCCGCCAAAACCCGGAAATTTCTCACCTTCAATTCCTACCCAAGGAACGTCCTCCTGGACCGCTTCCAAACCACCGGAATTCGAAAAGAAGAACCCAGTTATTTTCACCTCACTACCCCGACCCTTATCCAAATTGTTACCCATGCTTTTGGAGAATCGTTTAGTTGCAAAAGAGCCACCTCGAGCTCACCCGCCAAAATTTCCTGGGTATGATGAGACCCGGACGTGCGTATACCATATGGGAGAAAGGGGGCATAACGCGGACAACCTGTCTCGCTCCCGAAGTTCAAGGTGCAAGCATTGATCGACGGAAAAGTTCTGGAGTTTGATAAAGCCGAACCGAATGTGCAGCGGAACCCGCTACTCGAGCATCGCGAGGTGAACGCGATCTTTGGAGATGAAGAGGAGGAGGTTCTGGAGTTCATAGTGAATATGGATAAAATGCGGGATATCTTAACATTGGCCTCGCAATACCCGGAAGTAGAGAGTATTTCCCGGGAGCAAAAAGAGGCTTGCTTGGAAAAATTGATTAGCTTGGGCGTCATAGGAAGAATGGAAAATGTCGCTTTCAAGGGGACCTACGTGGCGGTAGACATGCTGTCCGAGGAGTTCGCAATGAAACCTACGAGGGGAGCTCTTTTGAAAATACCCTCGGGATATTTGATGAGCATCAAAGATGGTCAAGAAATTGAAGAGATAGACGAATATGAGATCCGTCTGGACAAAGCACGCCGAGGCGATAGAAGATTTTTGCAGAAAGCCCTAGAGAGGGGCGAAATAGTTGATAACCTGGGGGAAGATAGTGGGGGTTACAACTTTAAAGTGTTGTATTCGGCACCCCCAAGCTTTTTTGTCAATTCTGGAGATGTAGTCCCCGATGGGTGGGGTGGAATGGATGACCCCACAAGTGACGAATTTGTGGGAACGATCGATGAAGTTAAGGACCAAGCGGCTCCTCGGGATGAACGGAAGAACCAAGAGGTTGATATGCGACTTTCTAATCTGGAAACACATATACGTCATTTGACGACTATGGTAGCAGAATTATCGCAATTAATGGCCAGGAACAACACCACAAGAATAGAAGAGAATATGCAGATTCTGGAGATACGGCGGACCATGGAGACACAGAATCGAAAGATCGCTCTACTGCAAGAGCAAGGAGATGACGTGTCGAGGAAAATGGATGAGTTGAAGGAGCTGATTACGCCACTCACCCAAGCGAGAAATGTCCCGCCCCAAGGTGTGAACCCGAGAGTGGTCTTCCGCACGAAGTATAATGGCGCTGGGTGTCCCTCGGTGCATGTCTCATACTATCTTCGCCAAATGGTTGGCCATCATGAAGATGACGAAACACCGATCCGGAATTTCGGACATAGTTTAACGGGCCCCGCGCCGGTATGGTTCCAGTTAATTGACTTAGACCGGGTCCCGAGCTGGGAGGATTTATCAGAGCACTTCATACGACACTTTGAAGCTGGAATCGGAGGTTATTTCACTAAGGCTAATCTGTTGAATATCCGGAAAGGGGAAGACGAGAGTTTTGAACTTTTCGCCAGGAGGTGGAAGAAACACGTTGTGATGGTGCAACCGCCGCCGTCAGAGAGAGAAATGTTGGAGTTTGTATCGAAGTCACTTCCGGCGGAATACTTTGACCGTATGTATGCATATACCTACTCCTCATTCCAACATATGGTGGAAATCGGTATGAGAATTGAGGGGATTATCCTAAGAGTCAGAAGGGAAAGCGAGAGAGATCTGGATGAAGAAAATGCCACGCCGATAAGGCCCGGTCCGTAACATAACCCCGAGGATGTTCATGAGGATGAAATGATTGGGATGATAGATGCCCCAATTCGTTTCGTGATTGATTTGAACAAAGTTGATAGCTGGGAATTGGAAACTTCTAGTTCGGAAAAACCATCAACATCCGAATCACCACCGTGAAAAGATCATACGGTGAAGATTAAGTGCCGCTTTGTGGAGGAGTATAATTCAAGGGCGATTCACTGGGATTATGGAACGGGCGAGATTGACGCCATAATGAGATCCGGAAGATGTTATCCCCCGAGAGAAGCGGATTCTGAAAAGAGAGTCCCAACTGCGGAAGAGGTTGAGAAGTTGCAATCGGTTGTGAGGACCAGTGAATATGAGGTCGTTGACCAACTGCGGAAGATGCCCGCTTGATTTCCTTACTCGGATCTCTTCAAAAATTCTGAAAAGCACAAGGATGCCCTTTTGAAAGTGCTGGATGAGGTGCATATTCGGAAACAATTAACGAAGTGCAATTAGGAAACTTTGTGGGTGCTATCCTTCGAAGGACCAGATATCCTTCTCGGACGAAGACTTCCCGAAAGAATGGCGAGTTCACAAGGAGCCCTCTACATAGCTGTGAGGTGTCACGGGAAGGAGGTTCCTCACGTCTTGATTGATAATGGTTCCGCTTTCAACTTCGTGTCCACTAAGCACTTTGAGAAGCTTGGGGATCAATGAAGATTTTGTGAATACATCCAAGGCCACCATCCGATCATTTGATGGAGTCTCCAAGAATGTTGTAGGAGAGATTGAGCTGGACATTGACATTGGACTGGTAACTTTCTCTATACCGTTCCAAGTATTGGATATTCCAAGCGCCTTCACCTTGCTCTTGGGAAGACCGTGGATTCATGTGTCCGGAGCGGTACCTTCCTCTCTGCATCAAAAGTTAAAATTTGTGGTCAAGGGTCAGTTGATCACCGTCCATGGCGAGACAGGACATCGGGCCGCTTTAAAAGGGATGGTCCCTTACATTGAACCCTCAAAAGAGGAGGAGCTGAGTTATCACACCTTTGACATTGTATCATCATGCATGTGTCACCAAATGCAAAGGTGGCTATACCGAGCTTTCGAGACCCGCAACTATGGCGGGAAAAGTGCTACTCTCGAATGGATTTATTCCGGGTCTTGGATTAGGGAAATATGGTCGGGGAATCCGTAACCCTTTGAATTTAGGCTCAAATGACCACAAGGTTGGTCCGGGTTATAATGAAATAGCGGAAAATAACATAGGTCGAGGCCGAGGTCGAAACAATCGTTATGGAGACCGTGGACGCCGTGGACGCCAAGGTGGCCGTTTCATAGGTACCGATGTATGGAAAGCTAGAGGAAAAATGCTCCTAAACCCTTTATTCGAGGTATTCTCTAAGGGAGGCAAATGGCTGGAAGATGAGGATATTTACGAGAATGCAGAGCCGGACTTATTCAACCCGTTCCTGGATAATCGGGTGAACGTGATAATTGAGTGGCCGGACGATGATTTCCCCACCCCCGAGTAAAAGGCTCTTTCGAACTTTATCTTTTAATGCATTTTGATTACTGCATTTGCTTTAAAGCTTTTTGATGTTTTAGCACCCTTTGGGTCACATGCCGTGATCCGAGAAGTGCAAGATCTGTATTGTTCTTAGTTGCATCTATTAATGAAAAACATTTCAAATTTGATTACGAGACATGTGGAGCAACGGATTGGTCCGATGATGACAATTGATTCTACCATGAAACTTGAGGCCCGATCCGCCATATGATCTAGGGTTTTAAACAGCTTTTGAGAACCAGGATGTCGGAAGATCGTGGACTAGTTCTCCTTTCCTTATCTAAGAAAATTGAAATTTGAAAAATGTTTTCATGATAGGAATCATGCATCCTTCAATTTTATCATCTTTGAATACTAACCTTTCATGGTGCATTTCGGGCATGTCATCCCACCCATACATAACAGGTTAATATGTGACTCGGATCAGCTCGATGACTATGCATGTGAAGTTGATATAGACGAGGTTGATGTGAGCGATATCAAGCAAGAATGGGATTGTTTTGAAGAATCTAAACCCCCTATTTCCGAAGAACCCATCACTATTAACTGGGAGAGATTCATTGCGTCAAGGAAGTGAAAATAGGAGGACACCTCTCCGCAGCGGATGTTTTAAGGATGACGGCGTTACTCAAGGAATATCAAGATATTTTCGCCTGGTCATATGCTGACATGCTGGGGCTAGATCGTGAAATTGTGGAGCATGCTCTGCCCACCAATCCTTCTTGCACACCAGTAAATCAATCACCTAGAAGGATGAATCCTGAAGCGGCGGATAAGATCAAGGAAGAGGTGATGAAGCTCCTTAAAGTTGGATTTATCGAGGCTGTCCCATATGCCGATTGGGTCGCCAACATCGTACCGAAGAAAGAAGAAAGACGGGAAAATTAGAATATGCGTGGATTATCGGGACTTAAACAAAGCTAGTCCGAAGGATGATTTTCCCTTACCGCACATTGATGTGCTCGTTTGACGCATCGCGGGTTTTGAATTGTTCTCCTTTATGGATGGATTCTCTGGATATAATCAAATCATGCTGAAGGAAGAAGATAAGATCAAGACCTCATTCACTACACAATGGGGAACTTTCTGCTACAAGGTAATGCCCTTCGGATTGAAAAATGCAGGGGCAACATATCAAAGGGCTATGGTGACCCTTTTTCATGACATGATACATAAGGAGATTGAGGTCTATGTGGATGATATGATTGCCAAGTCCGGACCTGGAGAAGACCATGTTAAAGTGCTGAAGAAGTTATTTGATCGATTGAGAAAGTATAAGCTCAAGTTGAATCCTGCGAAATGCGTATTTGGTGCAAGATCGGGAAAGCTGCTAGGATTTGTGGTGAGCGATTGTGGTATTGAAATTGACCCTTCCAAGATCAAAGCTATATGGGAAATAGGAACTCCTACCACTTGTTAAGGAAGTAAGGGGTCTACTGGGAAGGTTGAATTATATATCCAGATTCATATCCCAACCGTCAGAAACGGCGAAACCCTTCTTCAAGTTGTTAAAGAAAGGTGCAAAAGTCAAATGGGATGCGGAATGTCAACAAGCATTTGAGAAGATCAAGGAATATTTGGTGCAACCTCCAGTATTGGTACCTCCTATCCCTAACATTCCTTTAACTCTATATCCGATATCAATGATGAATCCTTGGGGGCTTTACTTGCCCAAACTAACCCCAAGGATCATAAGGAACGGGCTATATATTATTTGAGCAAAAAGTTCACAACATCGAAGTCAAATACCAAGAAAGTGGAAAGGACTTGTGTAGCATTGGTTTGGGTCCTCCACAGATTGAGGCGATACACCTGCATTATCATATAGAACCGGTCACCGAAAATGACCCTATCAAGTACCTTTTGGAGAAGCCAACATTGTTGGGAAAGATGGCTAAATGGCAAATACGCTTTCGTAGTTTGATATCAAAACCTCTCCCCGTAAGTCCGTCAAGGGAAGAGCAATTGCCGACATGCTAGCCGAGAATCCTCCTAAGGACGTTTGAGAGCGAAACAAGGGAGGTCAAATTCTGAATATATCGGAAGACAAATGGACAATGTACTTTGACGGTGCAGTGAACCTCACTGGATCGTGCATGAGGCGCTTCGATATCCCCCGAAGATCAACATTATCCCGATTCAGCCAAGTTGGTATTCCCCTGGACCAACAACATTTCGAATATGAAGCCCGCATACTAGGATTACAATTGGCCATCTCACTAAAGGTGAAGAAGCTACTGGTATATGGAGATTCCATGCTAATCATTTTACAAACTCAAGGGGAGTGGAAGACAAAGGATCCCAAGCTTATTCCTTATCATAAGTACCTCGAGGAGATGATCCAACATTTTGAGGAGATCACTTTTGAATATCTGCCGAGAATTCGGAACCATTTTGCTGATGCTTTGGCCACATTATCAGCCATGTTACAAGTGCAAAATGGTCTTGAGATAGAGCCATTAAGGATTGATATTTTAGAGCAACCTGCATACCGCATGGTCATTGAAGAAGAACCCGATGAAGAACCGTGGTACCACGACATCAAGAATTACCTACTGAAGGGCAAATTCCCTGGACAGATACCAACCGTAAGATAAGAAATACATAAGTAAGATGGCATCTAAGTTCTTCCTCGCGGACGGATCCTATACAAGAGATCCTTTGACTCGGTCCCGCTCGAGGTGCGTGAATTCCAAAGAAGCAAATCTCATTATGAAAGAGATTCATGAAGGGGAATGTGGACCGCATATGAATGGCCACCTCCTCGCCAAGAAGATCATGAGACTCGGGTATTATCGGTTGACTATCGAGTCGGATTGCAACCAGGATGTTAGATCCTCGTCATCAATGCCGGGTATACGGCGACAGGATAAATGCGCCGCCAACCGAGCTACATCAAATGTCAGAGCCATGGCCATTCCGCATGTGGGGAATTGATATGATTGGCCCTATCAACCCAAAGGCCTCAAACGGACATCGCTTTATTTTGGTGGCTATTGACTACTTCACTAAATGGATTGAAGCCAGCTCATATGCCAATGTCACCGCGAATAGTGTGGCTAAGTTTATCAAGCGAGATATCATCTCAAGATATGGAGTGCCAAGAGCCATCATTACGGACAATGGCTCTAATCTGAATAACAAGATTGTCGATCAATTATTGGAACAATTTAAGGTACGACACCTTAACTCTTCACCTTACCGCCCCCAAATGAACGGAGTTGTGGAAGCGGCAAACAAGAACATCAAGAAGATATTGGCCAAAACTGCTGAGAAATATAGAGATTGGCATGAAAGATTGCCGTATGCTCTCATGGCCTACCGAACTTCCATTCGTACTTCAACCGGGGCAACTCCCTATTCTTTGGTATACGGTATGGAAGCAGCCCTACCGGTAGAGGTGGAAATCCCCTCTTTAAGGATCCTGTCTCAAATAGAACTCACAGAGGATGAGTGGGACCGGCAGAGACACGAACATTTGAATTTGATTGATGAAAGGCGATTAAGGGCTATCTGTCATGGTCAAAGCTACAGGAAGAAGGTGGCGAGCTTTTAACAAGAAGGTTAAGCCCGGAAATTTTGAAGCGGGGATGCTAGTTGTGAAGAAAATGCTTCCAAATGCACAACACCCAGGAGGCAAATTTATGCCAAATTATGAAGGCCCCTACGTGATTCAGAAAGTCTTATCCGGGGGAGCTCTTATACTTGTAAACATGGACGGAGAAGATTTGACAAGTCCAGTAAATGCAGACGCCGTGAAGAGATATTACTCTTGAAATAAAATTGAGCTTCGGAGCGATTAATAAGCAGATCCGAGTCACATAGAATTTTGCATTCGCATGACATCTGCATACATGCATTTGCATACGTTTGTATTTTGTAGGTGGGATCGGGAATCGTGAAGAGCTTTGCAGAGCAATTGATCAAAAGGGAAGTTATACGTTACTTTGGATCACGGATTTTGAATATCTCGAACCGATTTGTTTCCTTTTGTTTTTACGGGAAACAGGAGTCGACATCCGAAGGAGGTAGAAAGGAGTCGCTCTAGGATTTGAAAATTCTGAACATTTTGACTGATTTGTTTCCTTTTATTTTTATAGGAAACGGGAGTCGACATTCGAAGGAAGTAGAAAGGAGTCGCTCCGAGATTTGAAAATTTTGAACATTTTGACTGATTTGTTTCCTTTTATTTTTACGGGAAACGGGAGTCGACATTCGAAGGAAGTAGAAAGGAGTCGCTCCGGGATTTGAAAATTTTAAACATTTTGACTGATTTGTTTCCTTTTGTTTTTACAGGAAACGGGAGTCGATATCCGAAGGAGGTAGAAAGGAGTCGCTCCGGGATTTGAAAATTTTGAATATCTTTAATCGATTGTTTCCTTTTGTTTTTACGGGGATGTAAGTCAATATTTGAAGAAGACAGGTTTGAGGTTCTCCTCCTTTACAAAGTATTTTCATACACCGTCGTGCTTGAAATTAAGAAAAATTTGGATTTGTAAAGCAATGAGCTTTTTCAAAGAAACATTCCTTTCAAATTTCGGAAACGTCTTTTGAATACCCTCTCAATGAAGATTTTTGCGAATGATGAATTTTTGATGAAATACCCCGAGTTTCTATAAAAGGGCTTGTTTTGAAGGTTTTTCAAAAGATCGATCCTTCGATGAAAAGAGGCAAACTTTGTCCTTAAACACGTCCCCGATACACTTGAGTGATGAGTGAGAGTGATGGAGCGAAAGAGCTTAATTTTGGGACGTAGGGATCATTCGCGGTGATTACATGGATTGAAATGATGAAAGGCATTTCCATTTCAAAATTATCCATACACATTTATATCCCTTGATAACCAATCGTGAGCCAAAAGGGGGAATTTTATGAATATAACCTGTCAAGAATCACCCCACACCGGGGCATGTTTGGAGGTTCATTGGATGATTCTTTGGAGAAAAGATCGAGATAAGACTTTATTGTGCTAACTCTGCATTAATCTTTTTGTGATAGCTTCGGTGATTTCACGCGAGACTTGGAACACCTCAAAGTGAAGAAAAGTACTTCATTTCTATATCCCCAAATACTTACCCTTTGAAGAGCCAATTTGAACCTTTGAATATTCGTTTCTAAACCCTTATTGGTGATCACCCTCCCTACATTGGGGCAAGCAAAGGAATTACCGGCAATAAGTCAAGATGCATAATTTGGAAGAATTTTTGATACTTGGTCTCAAAAGAGCCGGTCAATGTAAAAATGATGAAGAATGAAAGGGCTAGAAAAAGCAAAGTGCCTGGTAAAAGCAAGGCCAAAGCCCATGAAAAGAGCATCCCGAAAAGGGGCGAATTGCAAAAAAAATCAGCAAGATGAAAAGAGGAAAATCCTCAAAATCAATTGAAGAAAGAATGATCATGAATCAATTGCAAAAGCAAATGAATGCTTGGAAGAATGTCAAGGTGATCACCAAAGTTCACCCCTCTTTCGAAAATATGGCCATTCTTAAAGAGCCCACCTTAAACCAAGATACAACCTGTCACCAAAACTTTTCTGATCTAAGAGGTGTTTCAGGTTGATGCAAGAAATCATACGGGAAGCTACCGCTAAAAGAGGTAAGTACAATCCTGTCTTATCATGTCTTCGGGGTTCTTGACTTGTAAACCCGAAGAAGCTATTGTCGATCAAGATTCATTTCTAAGCCTCAAAATGAATATCCTTTGATGAGCCTTTGACCTGGCCCGAATTACGGTCCCTTTTAAAATGCCTTCTCTGATTAATCAGATTGTATGCATCTCGAATGATCCCGAAACCTCAAGGTTAGGTTTCCTATGAGCAGATTTGAATTTTAAGAAAAGCCTTTCCAAAATGGTAAGAAGCCCTCTTGGATGAAGGAAAACCCTTTTGAAAAACTTTTAAGACAACCTTTTTTGTAGAACACTCGGGATGTGTCATTCAAAATCCATCCCCAATGGAAATTTGAGCTTGTGATTGGATACATTTCCTTCGCAAATACACTTTGAAAATTTGTCTAAGAATTCTTAAGTTTCTTCCCAAGACTTAGAATTGTCATTCTAATGATGTTTGATTGAACTTTCTGCGGGTTCCCTGGTGATCCTAAATCCTCCGAAAAGTTGCATTTTAAAATTTGATTAACTTGGATTTTTCTCGCAGTCTCTGGAGTCCCTGTGTCCTCGGATCCCCCACTATTTGAAAATTTGAAATAGGGTTTGAGCTCTGTAGGTACACTAGTCAACCTAGGTCCTCAGATGGCACCCTCTCGGACGGTTAGTAGCTGGAGAGACGAAAACCGATCCGCTTATTTGAAAATTTGAAATAGGGTTTGAGCTCGTAGGTACACTAGTCAACCTAGGTCCTCGGATGGCACCCTCTCGGACGGTTAGTAGTTGGAGAGACGAAAACCGATCTGCTTATTTGAAAATTTGAAATAGGGTTTGAGCTCGTAGGTACACTAGTCAACCTAGGTCCTCGGATGGCACCCTCTCGACGGTTAGTAGCTGGAGAGACGAAAACCGATCCGCTTATTTGAAAATTTGAAATAGGGTTTGAGCTCTGTAGGTACACTAGTCAACCTAGGTCCTCAGATGGCACCCTCTCGGACGGTTAGTAGCTGGAGAGACGAAAACCGATCTGCCTTTTTGAAAATTTGAAATAAGGTTTGAGCTCGTAGGTACACTAGTCAACCTAGGTCCTCGGATGGCACCCTCTCGGACGGTTAGTAGCTGGAGAGACGAAAGCCGATCCTGCTTTTTAGATGGTGAGTCCCCGCATGGAGGATAGCCAATCTCTTTTAAATAGGTGAAACCCCTTTGTTACAAGGGTGAACCTCCCCCTCGCACGGTTAGTAGTTGGAGAGACGAAAGCCGATCTCGCTTTTTAGATGGTGAGTCCCCGCATGGAGGATAGCCAATCTCTTTTAAATAGGTGAAACCCCTTTGTTACAAGGGTGAACCTCCCCCCTCAGACGGTTAGTAGCTGGAGAGACGAAAGCCGATCCGCTTTTTAGATGGTGAGTCCCCGCATGGAGGATAGCCAATCTTTTTAAATAGGTGAAACCCCTTTGTTACAAGGGTGAACCTCCCCCTCGACGGTTAGTAGTTGGAGAGACGAAAGCCGATCCGCTTTTTAGATGGTGAGTCCCCGCATGGAGGATAGCCAATCTTTTTAAATAGGTGAAACCCCTTTGTTACAAGGGTGAACCTCCCCCTCAGACGGTTAGTAGCTGGAGAGACGAAAGCCGATCCGCTTTTTAGATGGTGAGTCCCCGCATGGAGGATAGCCAATCTCTTTTAAATAGGTGAAACCCCTTTGTTACAAGGGTGAACCTCCCCCTCGGACGGTTAGTAGCTGGAGAGACGAAAACCGATCCGCTTTTTAGATGGTGAGTCCCCGCATGGAGGATAGCCAATCTTTTTAAATAGGTGAAACCCCTTTGTTGCAAGGGTGAACCTCCCCTCGACGGTTAGTAGTCGGAGAGACGAAAGCCGATCTCGCTTTTTAGATGGTGAGTCCCCCGCATGGAGGATAGCCAATCTTTTTAAATAGGTGAAACCCCTTTGTTACAAGGGTGAACCTCCCCCTCGTACGGTTAGTAGCTGGAGAGACGAAAGCCGATCTGCTTTTTAGATGGTGAGTCCCCGCATTGAGGATAGCCAATCTCTTTTAAATAGGTGAAACCCCTTTGTTACAAGGGTGAACCTCCCCTTTCAGACGGTGAGTAGCTAGAGAGACGAAAGCCGATCTGTCCCTTTTTTTTAAATGATGAATCCCTAGTGGATAGTCAAACCCATTTTAAATAGGTGAAACCCCTTTGTTACAAGGGTGAACCTTCCCCACAAATCTTCAAACCACCACTCGACATCATACGGATGTTGACCATTGCGTAATGGCGCCAAACCGTCCACAGGTAATTTCATACACTAAATTTTTCAACCTCGGATCAACAAATCTCAAACCATAGACAGGTGAGCTACGGGTAAGTCTCTCTCTTCTCATTTCTCTTTCACATAAGACGAGCATGAATTGAAATAATTCCTCACGGAGTCAGAGCTTTAACAGCAAAGGTAAAGCAATTGAATGTCAAAACTTATTTTCTTTAAATTTTTCCCCAGCGAGGTCGATTAAGGATCCAGGTGTCACATTGTCTTTGAAAGCAACCTCTAACCGAGATTACTTTCAAAGAGGGGCAGCTGTTGACACCCGAATTTTTAGTCGGTTTTCCTTTAGTTTTATTTTCCAAAATTTACCAAAAATTTACAAAAAATCAAAAAATTAAAAAATCAACATTGGAAGCCTTGGCCAAGCATAAGGAACCAATTTGGAACAAAAAGTAATTTTTCATATTTTTCACATTTTTTAATATTTTCGAAAAATAGGAAAAATCTTTGAAAAATCATAAAAATACTTTTAGAGGTCACAAAAATACACAAAAATATCCAATATTTTTCTTTTAATTCCATTTTCATATTGATCTCAAGAAAAATTGAAAATTAAGTTCAATTTTAGGTGTTTCTTCACTATGCCTAGAGTTGAATTTGCATAAAAAATACCAATTGAGTCTTTTTATTTGCAATTTTTGCACATTTTAGGTCTAGACATTCAATTGCAATCCCTTTGAACTTCAATTTGAACAATTGCACCCTAAATTGCGCGAATTGCACTGATTGCACAAAATCCCCAAAATGTTTGCAATTTAGCCCCTCAATTGGCCAATTTTGAAATTACTTTTAATTGAGGGACTATCATGGTAAAATTGGACCGTTCCCCTATGTTTTCATACATTTCAAATTAATTGGCATAGGTCTCGTAGTCCAATTTGGTCAAATTGACATCCAATTGAACATTTCCCTAATTTGGACAAATAGAAAATTTTGGGGTTTTTGTGCAAATTGACATGAACTTTTGGGCAAAATCACATTTTTATACAGAATTCAGGCCCCTAAGTTCAATTTTGAAGTTTAATTGCAAAAATTCCCAGTCGATTTTGTTTAATTTTGAAAATTGCATGAAATTCACGTCCGAACCGGTTCGAACCCGGTCGACCTCCGGTCGGACCGGTCGAACCGGTCGGGAATAGTGTCATCTTCCTCACGGATTTGTGCATTTTGCAGGTTTGAACGTTGAGTTTCAATGACCAAATCGACGTCCAATTCGACACCAATTGAGCCAATAAATATGGGGGTTTGGTAGCTCGGGTCGAGCTCCGTCGCTCGCTGCCGGTGGCACCGTCAATCGTCGCCGGAGGACGGCGGCATTGCCAATCAAAGCTCCGGCACACCGAAAGTCAACCTTTTAGAATTTGTGAGCGATTAGTGCTCGTTTGAGCTCAACCAAAGACCTGACGGACGTTGGACGGAATCCTAACGATTCCGTCACCGTCCGGCGGCCTTAAGTCACGTGACCACACGTGAATCACCTCGCCGACTCAAGCTCCCGCGCGCGCATTATTTTCAAAGATTGGGTATAAATAGCCAAGAAGGTTCTCGATCCCGTGGGGGGCTCATTTTGCTCGTACAAGCCTAATGATTAGAGAGAGAGAGTTAGAGAGAGAGACGAGCTCTCGCGCGACGCCATCGCCGGAGCTTCAATCTTAGTTCTGCAAGTCGGTTGTCCGGCCAATCCAGGCCATTCCAAGCTGTGAAACCGCCTCCGGAAGTTCGTCCGAAGCTTGAGGAAGCTATCGCCACCGGTATAGCCGCCCGAAACCGCCTAGATCGGTGAGTCGAACTCTAGACTTTGTCACCGCACGATCATGGCATACCGTTGTTGCGAGCATGATTTTTTCAATTAATATGGGCGTTTTTATCCTCATGCATCCCTAACCACAATCGCACTTCGTTTTTGCATCGATTTCCCTTGAATCACTCGAGTTGAACCTCCAACCTTGCTCGGTCCGGCCGAACACCGCAGTTTGGCTGCACTCGCAAGCTCGATCTGAGCTCGAGGTAAGTTCACTTACCTCCTCTTCTCGCTTCTGTGTGATATGATTTGATTGTTATGCTATATGCTGCGTGTTTGAAGTCCCGATTGCCGCGATCGTGCTTGGTCGGTTTCTCACGATTTAGTAGATGAAATCCTCTAATTTTGAGATATATTGGTCCGTGAAGAGAGACGAGCGGATTCGAGTTGGTTTGGGACTATTCCGGCGAGATCTCACCGTTGGATCTCGCCGGAGAGTTTCTGGCCGTCCGTTCGGCGTCGTCGCGTGGAAGACGACGATGCCGACGTGGCACGGTCAACAAGTCAAAGAGTCTAGGTGTCATCCCGCCATTGGTCAGTCGGATTCGAGTCGGCTCGGCCGTTGGCGCGAGCGGGCCGACTCAGATCCGATCCGACGGTCCGGATAATTATGTGAGTTTAATTCTGGGCCGTCGGATCTGGTTTTTGTATTTTAGAAATTAGATAATTAGATAGAAAATACGAAAAATTAAAAAGCGTGTCGTTTAGGTTATAAAGTGCACGACGTCGTTTAGGACAGATAGTGAATGAACGGTTTAGATCGGATCTAGGGTTAATCGCAGCCGTTCGGCGTTATATTTGATTCGGCGTCGTTTTGAGCAGAGATAGGTCGATGGTTCAGATTAGATCCGGAACAAATCACAGCCGTTCATTTGTTTAAAAGATGCGACACCGTTTAGGGACGAGGGCCGAGTGCGTCGTCGTTTTAGACTTAAGAAGGGATGAGCGGCTCGGATTGGGCCTCAAGATCTAATCGTGGCCGTCCGCTTAGTTCGAGTGATGCGGCGTCGTTTTGAGAGTGACCGAGGCGACGTCGTTTTGTTTGCTGGTGTTCGGACGGCTGAGATTAATTCACGGATCGATCTCGGCCGTCCATTTCTTTTTACATATTTTCGAATATTAGGAATTAGGTTTTAGAAAATCAAAAAATATAGAAATAAATAGTATAAATAGGAACGGTGCCGTTTTATGTATCGCGAGTGAGTCCGAGGCGGTCGGACCGGGTTGACCGGTCATTGACCGGGTTGACCCGGTCCGGTTTATTAATAATAAATAATAAAAAATAAAAAGAAATTTCAAAAATCCAAAAAAATTGTAAAAATACTTAGAAAATTCATAAAAATTCACCGATTTTCATAAAAAATTTCTAAAAATTTCTAGATCTATTCGGGACTCATAAAGTCTGGATCGAAAATTTTTGAGACTTCGAGGGTCGATTAATTTCGATCCGGAAAATTTCCAATATTTTTGAAAAATAAATAAAAATTCCAAAAAATAGAAAAAATTAGAAAAATTCAAGAAAATCACAAAAAATGAGAGATGGCCACATTCAACTGGCCAAATCGAAATTTTGTGATTTTCGGGTCCCAAACTCCAAAAATGACCATTCTACCCTTCCGGGCCTTCCGCCCCAAATTTTTACCAAATCACCCCGACACCCAATTTTTGATTTTTGTATGGGCCGATAGGGCCATTTTAGACATATCGAACCTTGTTTGATTGATTTGATCAATTGTATTGACTTTGATTGCGCACTAATTTTTCTGATTGTGATTGATTAGGATAGAAAATTCCCATCCGCGTGAAAACTTAGAACTGTTAGGGCCTACCTCACCCGATATTACATCTGCATGAAATCTTAGGTTAGAAAAACAATCGACATCGGTAACCGAAAGGGCGTCGAATATGAAATTTGGCGTAACCAAGTCCCCGGACCCAAAATCTCGGGTTTTCGCGGAACCGAACGGTTTCTCCCGACCGCTCGGTAAGGTTTTCCGATCGTACCTTCCAATAAATCGATCGGTGGCGACTCCAAAATTGCATGTACACACCGCACATGCCACCCGACCACACAAGGTCAATTTCGATATTTGAAAAATTTTACCCGACATCGCGATTCGAGTAATGGGTCTTGGGAGAGACCTGCGATCCCATAAAAATATATATATAAAAGGGGGGATCGGCTCGTTAACCCTACTCGCCCCGCCGGGACCGATCCGACGGAGAGGGTCGCGACATTCGCCCGGTCATATGCTGACATGCCGGGGCTAGATCGTGAGATTGTGGAGCATGCTTTGCCCACAAATCCTTCTTGCACACCAGTAAATCAATCGCCCGTAAGAATGAATCCCGAATCGGCGGATAAGATTAAGGAAGAGGTGATGAAGCTCCTTAAAGTTGGATTTATCGAGGCGGTCCCATATGCCGATTGGGTCGCCAATATCGTACCGATTAAGAAGAAGGATGGGAGAATTAGAATATGCGTGGATTATCGGGACTTGAACAAAGCTAGTCCCAAGGATGATTTTCCCCTACCGCACATTGATGTGCTCAGTCGACGCATCTGCGGGTTTTGAATTGTTCTCCTTTATGGATGGATTCTCGGGATATAATCGGATCATGCTTGAAGGAAGAAGATAAGATCAAGACCTCATTCACTACACAATGGGGAACTTTTTGTTACAAGGTGATGCCATTTGGATTGAAAAATGCAGGTGCAACATATCAGAGGGCTATGGTGACCCTTTTTCATGACATGATACATAAGGAGATTGAGGTCTATGTGGATGATATGATTGCCAAGTCCAGACCTGGAGAAGACCATGTTAAAGTGCTGAAGAAGTTATTTGACCGATTGAGAAAGTATAAGCTCAAGTTGAATCCTGCGAAATGCGTATTTGGCGCAAGATCCGGAAAGCCGCTAGGGTTTGTGGTGAGCAGCCGTGGTATTGAAATTGACCCTTCCAAGATTAAAGCCATATGGGAAATAGGAACTCCTACCCATTGTCAAGGAAATAAGGGGCATACTGGGAAGGTTGAATTATATATCCAGATTTATATCTCAACTGTCAGAAACGGCGAAACCCTTCTTCAAGCTGTTAAAGAAAGGTGCAAAGGTGAAATGGGATGCGGAATGCCAACAAGCATTTGAGAAGATCAAGGAATACCTGGTACAACCTCCAGTATTGGTACCTCCTATCCCTAACGTTCCTTTAACTCTATATCTGACGGTTAATGATGAGTCCCCGGGGGCTTTATTAGCCCAAACTAACCCCAAGGATCATAAAGAGCGGGCCATATATTATTTGAGCAAAAAGTTCACAACATCCGAAGCCAAATACCCAGCGGTGGAAAGGACTTGCGTAGCATTGGTTTGGGTCCTCCACTGATTGAGGCAAGATACACTGCATTATCATATAGAACCGGTCACTGAAAATGACCCTATCAAATACCTTTTAGAGAAGCCAACGTTGTTAGGAAAGATGGCTAAATGGCAAATACTGCTTTCAGAGTTCGATATCAAAATCTCTCCCCAAAAAATACGTCAAGGGAAGAGCAATTGCTTGACATGCTAGCCGAGAATCCTCCTAAGGATGTTTTAGAGCCAAACAAGGGAGGTCAAATTCTGAACATATCGGAAGACAAATGGATAATGTACTTTGACGGTGCAGTGAACCTCACTGGATCGTGCACTGGTGCAGTTCCGATATCCCCTAAAGATCAACATTATCCAGTTTCAGCCAAGTTGGTATTCCCCTACACCAACAATATTTCTGAATATGAAGCTCGCATACTGGGATTACAATTGGCCATCTCACTAAAGGTAAAGAAGCTACTGGTATATGGAGATTCCATGCTAATCATTTTACAAACTCAAGGGGAGTGGAAGACAAAGGATCCCAAGCTTATTCCTTATCATAAGTACCTCGAGGAGATGATCCAACGTTTTGAGGAGATCACTTTTGAATATCTCGCAAGAACTCAGAACCATTTTGCTGATGCTTTGGCCACATTATCAGCCATGTTACAAGTGCAAAATGGTCTTGAGATAGAGCCATTAAGGATTGATATTTTAGAGCAACTTGCATACTGCATGGTCATTGAAGAAGAACCTGACGAAGAACCGTGGTATCATGACATCAAGAATTACTTACCAAGGGCGAGTTCCCTTGAACAGTCGGCCAGGAAGATAAAAAGTACATAAGCAAGATGGCATCTAAATTTTTCCTCGCCGGACAGATCCTATACAAGAGATCCTTTGACTCGGTCCCGCTGAGGTGCGTGAATTCCAAAGATGCAAATCTCATTATGAAAGAGATTCATGAAAGGGAATGTGGACCGCATATGAATGGCCACCTCCTCGCCAAGAAGATCATGAGACTCGGGTATTCTTGGTTGATCGTCGAGTCGGATTGCAACCAAGCATGTTAGATCCCGTCATCAATGCCGGGTATACGGCGACAGGATAAATGCGCCGCCAACCGAGCTACATCAAATGTCAGAGCCATGGCCATTCTGCATGTGGGGAATTGATATGATTGGCCCTATCAACCCAAAGGCCTCAAACGGACATCGCTTTATTTTGGTGGCTATTGACTACTTCACTAAATGGATTGAAGCCAGCTCATATGCCAATGTCACCGCGAATAGTGTGGCTAAGTTTATCAAGCGAGATATCATCTCAAGATATGGAGTGCCAAGAGCCATCATTACGGACAATGGCTCTAATCTGAATAACAAGATTGTCGATCAATTATTGGAACAATTTAAGGTACGACACCTTAACTCTTCACCTTACCGCCCCCAAATGAACGGAGCTGTGGAAGCGGCAAACAAGAACATCAAGAAGATATTGGCCAAAACTGCTGAGAAATATAGAGATTGGCATGAAAGATTGCCGTATGCTCTCATGGCCTACCGAACTTCCATTCGTACTTCAACCGGGGCAACTCCCTATTCTTTGGTATACGGTATGGAAGCAGTCCTACCAAGAGAGGTGGAAATCCCCTCTTTAAGGATCCTGTCTCAAATAGAACTCACAGAGGATGAGTGGGACCGGCTGTCGCGACCCTCTCCGTCGGATCATGTCCCCGGCGGGGCGAGTAGGGTTAACGAGCCGATCCCCCTTTTATATATATTTACTTTTTTTTTTTGGGATCGCGGGTCTCTCCCAAGACCCATTACTCGAATCGCGATGTCGGATAAAATTTATAAAATATCGAAATTGACCTTGTGTGGTCGGGTGGCATGTGCGGTGTGTACATGCAATTTTGGAGTCGCCACCGATCGATTTATTGGAAGGTACGATCGGAAAACCTTACCGAGCGGTCGGGAGAAACCGTTCGGTTCCGCGAAAACCAGAGATTTTGGGTCCGGGGACTTGGTTACGCCAAATTTCATATTCGACGCCCTTTCGGTTACCGATGTCGATTGTTTTTCTAACCTAAGATTTCAA
>NW_025955886.1:0-50734 GCF_020921035.1 Rhodamnia argentea
ATTTGGAGCCGCCACCGATCGATTTATTGGAAGGTACGATCGGAAAACCTTACCGAGCGGTCGGGAGAAACCGTTCGGTTCCGCGAAACCGTAGATTTTGGGTCCGGGGACTTGGTTACGCCAAATTTCATATTTGACGCCCTTTCGGTTACCGATGTTGATTGTTTTTCTAACCTACGAATTCATGCAGATGTAATATCGGGTAAGGTAGGCCCTAACAATTCTAAGTTTTCATGCAGATGGAAATTTTCTATCCTAATCAATCACAATCGAAAAAAATTAATGCGCAATCAAAATAATCGCAATCAATCAAATCAATCAATCAAGGTTCAATATGTCTAAAATGGCCCTATCGGCCCATACAAAAATCAAATTTGGGTGTCGGGGTGATTTGGGTAAAAATTTGGGGCGAATGGCCCAAAAGGGTAGAATGGTCATTTTTTGGGGTTCGGGACCCGAAAATCACAAAATCGGGGTTGGGCTAGTTGAATGTGGCCATTTCCCATTTTTTGTGATTTTATGGAATTTTTCTAATTTTTTCTAATTTTTGGAATTTTCATTTATTTTTCAAAAAAAAATATTGGAAATTTTCCGGATCGAAATTAATCGACCCTCGAAGTCTCAAAAATTTTCAATCCAGACTTTATGAGTCCCGAATCGATCTACAAATTTTTAGAAATTTTTATGAAAATCTGGGAATTTTTATGAATTTTCTAAGTATTTTTACAATTTTTTTGGATTTTGGAAATTTTTTTTATTTTTTTATTATTTTTTTATTAATAAACCGGACCGGGTCAACCCGGTCAACGACCGGTCAACCCGATCCGACCGCCTCGGACTCACCTACGACATCAAAAACGGCGCCGTATATGTATTTTCTATTTATTTTCTATTTTCTTATCTATTTTCCTAATATTCGAAATTATACAAAAAAGATGGACGGCCGAGATTAATCTTTGAATCGATCTCGCCTGTCGACTCCTTCTCTAGACAAAACGGCGACGTTCTGGCCTATGTACTCAAAAACGGCGTCGCATCTGTTATTCCAAACGGACGGCCACGATGCAATCTAAGACTCGATGCGGGCCGTCGGCTCTCTCTTAAAGCAAAACGACGACGCTTCATTCAGCACGTTGAACGGCTACGATTAACCCTAGCTTAGATCTCGAGCCGTTCGTCCCTCATACGCCCTAAACGACGTCGCAAAGATGCATTCTAAACGCCACCGTTTTTGATTTCCTATTTTATATCTAATATATCTAATATCTAAAATACAAAAATCAAGATCCGACGGCCCTAAATCAAACCTATCAAATTACCATGGCCGTCGGATCGGGGCTGACTCGCTTCGTCCGCACCAACGGCCGAGCCGAGTCCGCGACACCTTGGCCCAATCACATAATGACACATCATCTCTTTGACCTGTTGACCGCGCCACATCATCGTCTTCAACCTCTCGCCGGCGAGCAAATGAACAAGGAGAGGCTCCCGGCGAGATCTAACGGTGAGATCTCGCCGGATCGACACGAAACTACTACCGCTCGACTCGCCTCGAGTTCTAGATTAACATATCCAAAAATCAAGCCATTTCACCCGCTAGATCTTGAGTAATGAGCTTCGCACGTAATGAAATTGCGGAACTCAATTGCACATCACAGAGCAAGATAACTCAATTCCTTCACATAATCGTACGAATAGGAGTTCTAGATGCTTACCTCGAGCTCAGATCGAGCTCGCGTGACCTAGGATTTCCTAGGTAGGCTTCGGCAGTGTTCGGCCATGGAGGTTAGAATTGACAGACTCGATTGATGACGTTCGTGCAAAATCAAAGCCGTAACAAAATGCAGGAAGGATTAGCAATACTCGAGGACAAAAACGCACACAGTAATTTCAAGGATCGTGCTCAAATCAACGTGATGCCATGTGAGTGCAGAGCTGAGTTTGGAGATTTGATTTACCGTTTTAGGAGCTCGCGGGTTGATTAAGCCGGCGCGATCAAATCCCCGAGCCTAGACGAAGCTTCTAGACGTGGTTTCAAGTCTCGATTCACTCCCAGTTGGCCTCACCAAGAGCTCACGGTCGAGCTCGAGTTCTCGACCGAACGAGCGGGAGAACGAGCTCTCTCTCGTTTTCTCTCTCTCTCTCTCTAGCTCTCTCAACACCTTACGAACGGAATGAGCCCCCCCTTTGCTTCGCGAATGTTCTCCTCCTTTTATACTCGTTTTTTCAAATAATGGCGCGTCGGGCAAAGCTTAACCGACTCACTTCGCACGTGCCTGCACGCGTGCGAAGTGAGTTGGACGTGAGACCGAACGGAATAGGATTCCGTCCGGCTCCGTTTGACACTCCGGCAACACCAATTGCGCACGAATTGCACTTAACTTGCTGAATGTTGACCTTTTTGCGTCGCCGTAGGTTTGATCGCTCCGTCGACGCTCCTCCGGCGACGATTGTCCTCGAAGTCGGGCCCAATCGACGCGAAATCACCCGAGGAACAAAACGCCCGGGTTAATTGCTTTGATTATCGCCGATTGCCTTGTCAATTTGTTCATCAAAATTCGCCCAAATCTTTGTTCATTCGTGCAGACGTTCGAAGAAGATGAAGTATCTGATCGGATCGGTTCGCCGGTCCGACCGGCAGATCGACCGGTCCGAACCTGCTTGCACAATGAATTTAGCACAAATTTCAAAATTAAACAGGATTGGCTGGGAATTTTTGCAATTAAACTTCAAAATTGAACTTAGGGGCCTGGATATTATCTAAAAATGTGATTTTGCCCAAAAGTTCACCTCAATTTCTATGAAAACCCCAAATTTTTCAATTTGCCCAAATTAGGGAAATGTTCAATTGAGCATCAATTCGATCAAATTGGACTATGAGACCTATGCCAATCGCTTTAGAATGTATCAAAACCCTAGGGATGGTCTAATTTTACCATGATAGTCCCTCAATTAAAAGTAATTTCAAAAATTGCAAAATTGAGGGACTTAATTCTAAAATTTTTAAGAATTTTCGTGCAATTCGCACAATTCGCGCAATTGAGGGTGCAATTGATCAAATTGAAGTTCAAAGGGACTGCAATTGAATGTCTAAACTCTAAATGTGCAAAAATTGCAAATAAAAAGACTCAATTGGTATTTTTTATGCAAATTCAACTCTAGGCATAGTGAAGAAACACCTAAAATTGAACTTAATTTTCAATTTTTTTTGAGGTCAATATGAAAATGGAATTAAAAGAAAAATATTGGACATTTTTGTGTATTTTTGTGACCTCGAAAGGTATTTTTTATGAATTTTCAAAGATTTTTCCTATTTTTCGAAAATATAAAAAATGCGAAAAATATGGAAAATTATTTTTTGTTCCAAATTGGTTCCTTATGCTTGGCCAAGGCTTCCAATGTTGATTTTTCAAAATTTTTTTATTTTTTTGTGAATTTTTAATGAATTTTGGAAAATAAAACTAAAGAAAACCGACTAAAAATTCGGGTGTCAACAATTAAGTCCCTCAATTTTGCAATTTTTGAAATTACTTTCAATTGAGGAACTTTCTATACACAATTGGACCACCCCTAGGGTTTTGACATATTCTGAATCGATTGGAATGGGTATCATAGTCCAATTTGATCGAATTGACACTCAATTGAACTTTTCCCCAATTTGCCGATTTAGAAAAATTTGGGGATTTCATATAAATTGATGGGAAATTTTGGGCAAAAACACATTTGTAGATAATATATAGGCCCCCGAGTTCAATGTTGAGGTTTAATTGCAAGAATTCCCAGTCAATTTGGATTAATTTTAAAAATTGAGCAAAAATTACTGTTCGAACCGGTTCGGCCCGGTCTGACCGCCGGTCGGACCGGTCGAACCGGTCCGGAACAAGACTTCGTCTTCCCCGGTTCATACGTGCATTTTGCAGAGTTTGAAGCCGAGATTCAATGGCCAAATTGGAGGTCAATTCCTATATAATTGAACTAATTACCGTAGGGCTTTTGTTCCTCAGGCACGAACCCGTCGATTGAGACCGGTGACACGGCCAACCGTCGCCGGAACACGGCGGAGTCGCGGGTCAAAGCTCACGGCGTCCGAAAGTCAACAATTTCAAAATCAAACACAATTCGTGCTCGTTTTGACTCAACGGACATCAACGGCTTTGGACGGAATCTTAACGATTCCGTCACCGTCCGGCGACCAAAACGCGTGCGAGTTGGCACGTGAGAGCCTCGGCAAAGCTTGGCCCGTGCGCGCGCAAATTTGAAAAGTGAGTATAAATAGCAAGGAAGATTACGGACCCAAGGGGAGGCTCATTCGGTTCGCGAGCATCCGAGAAAACTAGAGAAAGAGAAAGAGAGAGAAAGGGAGCTCACCTTCTCGCCCGTGCGATCGAAGGTTCGAGCTCAAACCGTGAGCACTTCGCCGAAGAGATTCAAGGAGAATCGAAGCCAAAGAACACCGCCGGAAGTTCGCCGGAGCTACCAGGAAGCAATCGCAACACTTCAATCGACTCGCGACGTCTAGAAACGGCCAGGTGAGATCTCAATCTCCTCACCGCACGTCCATGGCATCTCGATTCTGCGAACTCCATTATTGCAATTGATGTGTGCCTTTTCTATTCTGGACATCTACGATCACAATCGCAACCTTTCTCTGCATCGATTTTGCCCGAGTCACCTCAATCAAACCTCCAACATCTCGCGGTCCGGTCGATCTTCGGCCGGGCTATTCTAGCAACCGCGGGTTCGATCTCGAACCCGAGGTAAGTATTCTTAACCTCATTTGAATGATTTTGAAGCTTGAATTAGATAGTTATGCTCGTGTTGTGAAATCGAAGTTCGAGATATCGAACTCCGTTCGAGCTTGATTAGTAATGATCCTGTGGATAGATTTGTATGATTTTCGATTATGTTGATCTCGGATGTTGATACGAGTCGATCGGTCCCTGGTTTGGAGTCACTCCGGCGAGATCTCGCCGTTGGATCTCGCCGGAGAGTGTCGCCCGTCCATTGCCGTGTCGTCGCGAGGAAGAAGATGATGCGAGACGTGGCGTGCCAACGAGTCAACTAGCTTAGGTGTCGTCCCGTGGTTGGTCCAACTCACGTCGAAGTCGGCTCGGCCGTTGGCACGAGCGAGCCGACTCGGATCCGATCGGACGGCTGAGATAAATCGAGGAGTTTGATTCTCAGCCGTCGGATCTCCCTTTTAATTTCGGATATTAGATATATTAGGTGAATAATCCAATAAGTACTAAACGGTGCCGTTTTAGTTAGGATCTCGGCGACATCGTTTAGGACAGATAGGGAGTGAACGGCCACGATTACATCTAGGATTAATCGTAGCCGTTCAAGGTTTTAGATGGTGCGGCGTCGTTTCGTCTTTAGATAGGTTTGACGGTCCGGATTAAGTCTAGGATTGATCGTGGCCGTCCGTGCATTTACCTCATACGATGTCGTTTTGGTCTAGACGAGTTGACGGTTCGGATTAGATTTTAGTTCGGATCGTGGCCGTTTGTTTCAACACTAGATGCGACGTCGTTTTAGAGTAATCGGCCGATACGTCGTCGTTTCATTTAGGCGAGTATTGACGGCCGAGATCGATTCCGGCATCGATCTCGGCCGCCCTTTATTTTCTTTTATAATTTCGAATATTAGAAAATCATTTTAGAAAAACCAAAAATAAATAGTATAAATAGGAACGGTGCCGTTTTGTGTGTCACAGATGAGTTCGAGCGGTCGGACCGGGTTGACCGGGTTGACCCGGTCCGGTTTATTAATAAAAAAATAATAAAAAATAAAAAGAAATTTCCAAAAAAAATCCAAAAAAATTGTAAAAATACTTAGAAAATTCATAAAAATTCCCCGATTTTCATAAAAAATTTCTAAAAATTTCTAGATCGATTCGGGACTCATAAAGTCTGGATCGAAAATGTTTGAGACTTCGAGGGTCGATTAATTTCGATCCGGAAAATTTCCAATATTTTTGAAAAATAAATAAAAATTCCAAAAAATAGAAAAAATTAGAAAAATTCAAGAAAATCACAAAAAATGAGAAATGGCCACATTCAACTGGCCAAATTGAAATTTTGTGATTTTCGGGTCCCGAACCCCAAAAAATGACCATTCTACCCTTCCGGGCCATTCGCCCCCAAATTTTTACCCAAATCACCCCGACACCCAAATTTGATTTTTGTATGGGCCGATAGGGCCATTTTAGACATATTGAACCTTGATTGATTGATTTGATTGATTGCGATTATTTTGATTGCGCATTAATTTTTCTGATTGTGATTGATTATGATAGAAAATTCCCATATGCATGAAAACTTAGAATTGTTAGGGCCTACCTCACCCGATATTACATCTGCATGAATTCGTAGGTTAGAAAAACAATCAACATCGGTAACCGAAAGGGCGTCAAATATGAAATTTGGCGTAACCAAGTCCCCGGACCCAAAATCTCGGTTTTCGCTGAGCCGAACGGTTTCTCCCGATCGCTCGGTAAGGTCTTCCGATCGTACCTTCCAATAAATCGATCGGTGGCGACTCCAAAATTGCATGTACACATCGCACATGCCACCCGACCACACAAAGTCAATTTCGATATTTGAAAAATTTTACCCGACATCGCGATTCGAGTAATGGGTCTTGGGAGAGACCCGCGATCCCACAAAATATAAAAAAAATATATAAAAGGGGGGATCGGCTCGTTAACCCTCACCCCCGCCGGGACCGACCGACGGAGGGTCGCGACACTACAGAGTTCAAACCCTATTTCAAATTTTCAAATAAGCAGATCGGTTTTCGTCTCTCCAGCTACTAACCGTCCGAGAGGGTGCCATCCGAGGACCTAGGTTGACTAGTGTACCTACAGAGCTCAAACCCTATTTCAAATTTTCAAATAAGCAGATCGGTTTTCGTCTCTCCAGCTACTAACCGTCCGAGAGGGTGCCATCCGAGGACCTAGGTTAACTAGTGTACCTACGGAGCTCAAACCCTATTTCAAATTTTCTAAAAGAGGATCCGAGGACCTGGGGATGCTAGAAGACCCGCAGAAAATCCAAGTTAATCAAATCTTTAAAATGTAACTTTTCCGAGGATTTGGGATCGCCAAGGAGCCCGCAGAAAGTTCAATCAAACATCATTAGTATGACAATTCTAAGTTCTGGGGAGAAACTTAAGAATTCCAAACAAATTTTCAAAGTGTATTTGCGAAGGGAATGTATCCAATCATAAATTCAAATTTCCTCTGAGGATGGATTTTGAATGACACATCCTGAGTGTTCTACAAAAAAGGTTGTTTTAAAAGTTTTTCAAAAGGGTTTTCCTTCATCCAAGAGGGCTTCTCACCATTTGGGAAGGCTTTTCTTAAAATTCAAATCTGCTCACGTAAAACCTAACCTTGAGGTTTCGGGATCATTCGAGATGTATACAATCCGACTAATCGGAGAAGGCATTTTAAAAGGGACCGTAATTCAGGCCGTGTCAAAGGCTTGTCAAAGGATATTCAATTTAAGGTTTAGAAATGAATTTTGATCAACAATAGCTTCTTCGGGTCTACAAGTCAAGAACCCTCGAAGTCATGATAAGACAGATTGTACTTACCTCTTTAAACGGTAGCTTCCTGTATGATTTCTTGCATCAACCTCGAAACACCTCTCGGATCGGAAAAGTGTTCGGTGACGGGTTGTATCTTGGCTTAAGGTAGGCTCTTTAAGAACGGCCATATTTTCAAAAGAGGGGTGAACTTTGGTGATCACCTTGATATTTTTCCAGCTTTCATTTGCCTTTTGCGGAAGATTCATGATCATTCTTTTTCCAATTGATTTTGAGGATTTTCCTCTTTTCATCTTGATGATTTTTCTTCAGAATTTGCCCCTTTTCGGGGTGTTCTTTTCATGGGCTTTGGCCTTGCTTTTACCAGGCACTTTGCTTTTTCTAGCCCTTTCGTTCTTCATCATTTTTGCATTGGTGGCTCTTTTGAGACCAGTATAAAAAATTCTTCCAAATTATGCATTTTGACTTATTGCTGGTTACTCCTTTGCTTTGCCCCAGTGTGGGGGGGTGATCACCAACAAGGGTTTAGAAATGAATATTCAAAGGCTCAAATTGGCTTTTCAAAGGGTAAGTGTTTGGGATATATAAATGAAGTGCTTTTCTTCACTTTGAGGTGTTCCGAGTCCTGCTAGAAATCACCTGAAGTTAATCACAAAAAGATTGATGCGGGTCAGTACAATAAAGTCTTACCCGACCTTTTCTCCAAGGAATCATCCAATGAACCTCCAAATATGCCCCAGTGTGGGGTGGTTCTTGACAGGGTTGTATTCATAAAATTCTCCCTTTTTGGCTCGGATTGGTTATCAAGGGATATAAATGTGTATGGATAATTTTGAAATGGAAATGTCTCTCGTCATCTCAATCTATGTAATCACCGCGAATGATCCCTACGTCCCAAAATTAAGCCTCTTCGCTCTGTCACTCTCACTCATCACTCAAGTGTATCGGGGACGTGTTTGAGGATAATGCTTGCCTCTTCTCATCCGAAGGATCATTCTTTTGAAAAGCTTTCAAAACATGCCCTTTTATGGAAACTCGGGGCATTTTCATCAAAATTCATCGTTTGCAAAATGTTCTCATCAAAAGATATATTCAAAAGATGTTTTTGAAACTTGTAATGAATGTCTCTTTGAAAGGGCCTTGTGACTCTATGAATCCAAGTTTTTCAATTTCGAGCACGACGGCATATGAAAATTCTTTGTAAAGGAAGAGAACCTCAAACCTGTCTTCTTCAAATATTGGCTTCTGTCCCCTGTAAAAACAAAAGGAAACAATCAGCTCAAAATGTTCAAAATTTTCAAATCCCGAAGTGATTTCTTCTCGTCTTCTTCGGATGTTGACTCCTGTTTCCTGTAAAAACAAAAGGAAACGATCGGTTAAAGATATTCAAAATTCCAAATCCCGAAGCGACTCCTTTCTACCTCCTTCGGATGTCGACTCCCGTTTCCTGTAAAAATAAAAGGAAACCAATCAGTCAAAATGTTCAGAATTTCAAATCCCGAAGCGACTTCTCTTATCTCCTTCGGATGTTGACTCCTGTCTCCTCTTTCGGATGTCGACTCCTGTTTCCCGTAAAGAACAAAAGGAAACAATCAGTCCAAGATATTCAAAATCCGTGATCCAAAGTAACAGATAACTTCCCTTTTGATCAATTGCTTTGCAAAGCTCTTCACGATTCCCGGTCCACCTACAAAATACAAACGTATGCAAATGCATGTATGCAGATGTCATGCGAATGCAAAATTCTATGTGACTGAGATCTGCTCATCAACCGCTCTGAAGCTCAATTTTATTTCAAGGATAATATATCTTCACGGCGTCTGCATTTCTTGGACTTGTCAACTCTTCTCCGTCCATGTTTACAAGTATAAGAGCTCCCCCGGATAAGACTTTCTGAATCATGTAAGGGCCTTCATAATTCGGCATAAATTTGCCTCCTGGATGTTGGGCATTTGGGAGCATTTTCTTCACAACTAGCATCCCCGCTTCAAAATTTCTAGGCTTGACCTTCTTATTAAAAGCTCTGGCTACTTTCTTCTGATAACTTTGACCATGGCAGATAGCCCTCAACCGTTTTTCGTCAATCAAATTTAACTGTTCGTGTCTCTGCCGGTCCCACTCCTCTTCCGTGAGCTCTACTTGAGACAGAATCCTTAAAGAGGGGATTTCCACCTCTACTGGTAGGACTGCTTCCATGCCGTATACTAAAGAGTAGGGAGTTGCCCCGGTTGAAGTACGAATTGAAGTTCGGTAGGCCATGAGAGCATATGGCAATCTTTCATGCCAATCTTTATATTTCTCAGCAGTCTTAGCTAATATCTTCTTGATGTTCTTGTTAGCTGCTTCCACAGCTCCATTCATTTGCGGGCGGTAAGGTGAAGAATTAAGGTGTCGTACCTTAAATTGTTCCAATAGTTGATCGACAACCTTATTGTTCGGATTGGAGCCATTGTGCGTAATGATGGCTCTTGGCACTCCATATCTTGAGATGATATCTCGCTTGATAAACTTAGCCACACTATTCGCAGTGACATTGGCATATGAGCTGGCTTCAATCCATTTGGTGAAGTAATCAATAGCCACCAGAATAAAGCGATGTCCGTTTGAGGCCTTTGGGTTGATAGGGCTAATCATATCGATTCCCCACATGCGGAATGGCCACGGTTCTGACATTTGATGTAGCTCGGTTGGCGGCGCATTTATCCTGTCGCCGTATACCCGGCATTGATGACAGGATCTAACATGCTGGTTGCAAGACTCGATAGTCAACCAGTAATACCCGAGTCTCATGATCTTCTTGGCGAGAAGGTGGCCATTCATATGCGGTCCACATTCCCCTTCATGAATCTCTTTCATAATGAGATTTGTTTCTTTGGAATTCACGCACCTCAGCAGGACCGAGTCAAAGGATCTCTTGTATAGGATCTGTCCGCCGAGGAAAAATTTAGATGCCATCTTGCTTATGTACTTTTTATCTTTCGGTTGACTGTCCTGCGGGAATTCACCCTTCAGTAGGTAATTCTTGATGTCATGATACCACGGTTCTCCATCAAGTTCTTCTTCAATGACCATGCAGTATGCCGGTTGCTCTAAGATATCAATCCTTAATGGCTCTATTTCAAGACCATTTTGCACTTGTAACATGGCTGATAATGTGGCCAAAGCATCAGCAAAATGGTTCTGAGTTCTCGGCAGATATTCAAAAGTGATCTCCTCAAAATGTTGGATCAGCTCCTCGAGGTACTTATGATAAGGAATAAGCTTGGGATCCTTTGTCTTCCACTCCCCTTGAGTTTGTAAAATGATCATCATAGAATCTCCATATACCAATAGCTTCTTCACTTTTAATGATATGGCCAATTGTAACCCAAGAATGCAGGCCTCATATTCGGAAATATTGTTGGTGCAGGGGAATACCAACTTGGCTGAAACTGGATAATGTTGATCTTCGGGGGATATCGAATCGCCCAGGTTCGATCCAGGTGAGGTTCACTGCACCGTCAAAGTACATCATCCATTTGTCTTCCGATATGTCCAGAATTTGACCTCCCTTGTTTGGCTCTAAAACATCCTTAGGAGGATTCTCAGCTAGCATGTCAGCAATTGCTCTTCCCTTGTGACATTTTTGGGGAGAGGTTTTGATATCGAACTACGAAAGCAGTATTTGCCATTTAGCCATCTTTCCTAACATCGTTGGCTTCTCTAAAAGGTATTTGATAGGGTCATTTTCGGTGACCAGCTCTATATGATAATGCAGCGTGTACTGCCTCAATCTGTGGAGGACCCAAACCAATGCTACGCAAGTCCTTTCCACTCTTGGGTATTTGACTTGAGATGTTGTGAACCTTTTGCTCAAATAATATATGGCCCGCTCTTTGCGATCCTTGGGGTTAGTTTGGGCAAGTAAAGCTCCCCGGGGACTCATCATTAACCGTCGATATAGAGTTAAAGGAACGTTAGGGATAGGAGGTACCAACACCGGAGGTTGTACCGTGTATTCCTTGATCTTCTCAAATGCTTGTTGACATTCCCGTATCCCATTTGACCTTCGCACCTTTCTTTAACAGCTTGAAGAAGGGTTTCGCCGTTTCGACAGGTTGGGATATGAATCTGGATATATAATTCAACCTTTCGAGTAGGCCCCTTATTTCCTTAACAAGTGGAAGGAGTCCCTATTTCCCATATAGCTTTGATCTTGGAAGGGTCAATTTCAATACCACGATTGCTCACCACAAATCCTAGCAGCTTTCCCGATCTTGCACCAAATACGCATTTCGCAGGATTCAACTTGAGCTTATACTTTCTCAATCGATCAAATAACTTCTTCAGCACTTTAACATGGTCTTCTCCAGTGTCTGGACTTGGCAATCATATCATCCACATAGATCTCAATCTCCTTATGTATCATGTCATGAAAAAGGGTTACCATAGCCCTTTGATATGTTGCCCTCGCATTTTTCAATCCAAATGGCATTACCTTGTAACAAAAGGTTCCCCATTGTGTGGTGAATGAGGTCTTGATCTTATCTTCTTCCTTCGAATGATCTCGATTATATCCCGAGAATCCATCCATAAAGGAGAATAGTTCAAAGCCCGCAGATCGCGTCGACGAGTACATCAATGTGCGGTAAGGGAAAATCATCCTTCGGACTAGCTTTGTTTAAGTCCCGATAATCCACGCATATTCTAATTCTTCCGTCCTTCTTCTTAACTGGTACGATGTTGGCGACCCAATCAGCATATGGGACAGCCTCGATAAATCCAACTTTAAGGAGCTTCATCACCTCTTCCTTGATTTTATCCGCCAATTCAGGATTCATTCTTCCGGGCGATTGATTTATTGGTGTGCAAGAAGGATTTGTGGGCAAAGCATGCTCCACAATCTCACGATCTAGACCCGGCATGTCAACATACGACCAGGCGAAGATATCTTGATATTCCTTGAGTAACACCGTCATTCTTAAAATATCTGCTGCAGACAGGTGTCCTCCTATTTTCACTTCCTTGACGCAGTCAGAATCCCCCAAATTAATAGTGATAGGTTCTTCAGAAATAGGAGGCTTAGATTCTTCGAAACAATCCCATTCTCTCTTGATATCGCTCACATCAACCTCGTCTATATCAACTTCACATGCATAGTCATCGAGCTGATCTGAGTCACATATTAACCTGTTATGTATGAGTGGGATGATATGCCCGAGATGCACCATGAAAGGTTAGTATTTAAAGATGATAAAATTGAAGGATGCATGATTTTTATCATGAAAACATTTTTCAAATTCCAATTTTTTAGACAAAGAAAGGAGAACTAGTCCACAATCTTCCGGACATCCTGGTTCTCAAAAGCTATTTAAAATCCAAGATCATATGGCGGATCAGGCCTCAAGTTTCATGGTAGAATCAATTGTCATCATCGGACCAATCCGTTTGCTCCACATGTCCGTAATCAAATTTGTGATGATTTTCATTAATAGATGCAACTAAGAACAATACAGATCGCACTTCCCGGATCACAAAGCATGTGACCCAAAGGGTGCTAAAACATCAAAAAGCTTTAAAGCAAATGCAGTAATCAAAATGCATTAAAAGATAAAGTTCGGAAAGAGCCTTTTACTCGGGGGTGGGGAAATCATCGTCCAGCCACTCAATTATCACGTTCACCCGATTATCCGAGGAACGGGTTGAATAAGTCCGCTCGCATCCTCGGAGATGTCCTCATCTTCCAGCCATTTGCCTCCCTTAGAGAATACCTCGAATAAAGGGTTTAGGAGCATTTTTCCTCTAGCTTTCCATACATCGGTACCTATGAAACGGCCACCTTGGCGTCCACGGCGTCCACGGTCTCCATAACGATTGTTTCGACCTCGGCCTCGACCTATGTTATTTTTCGCTACCCCATTATAACCCGGACCAACCTTGTGGTCATTTGAGCCCAAATTCAAAGGGTTACGGATTCCCCGACCATATTTCCCTAATCCAAAGATCCGGAATAAATCCATTCGAGAGTAGCACTTTTCCCGCCATAGTTGCGGTCTCGAAAGCTGCGGTATAACCACCTTTGCATCTGGTGACACATGCATGAGAGATACAATGTCAAAGGTGTGATAGCTCAGCTCCTCCTCTTTTGAGGGTTCAATGTAAGGGACCATCCCTTTTAAAGTCGCTCGATGTCCCGTCTCGCCATGGACGGTGATCAACTGACCCTTGACCACAAATTTTAACTTTTGATGCAGAGAGGAAGGTACCGCTCCGGACACATGAATCCACGGTCTTCCCGGGAGCGGGGTGAAGGCGCTTAGAATATCCAATACTTGGAACGGTATAGAAAATGTTACCGGTCCAATGACAATGTCCAATTCGATCTCTCCCACCACATTCTTGGAGACTCAGTCAAATGACCGGATGGTGGCCTTGGATGTCTTCACAAAATCTTCATTGATCCCCAAGCTTCTCAAAGTGCTTAGTGGACATAGGTTAAAAGCGGAACCGTTGTCACGCCCCGTGTCCTCCAAGCGCGCCAACATCCCTCGTTGTCGAAGAAATCTCGCAACTCACCGGGATCGCAAACGGACGTAAAACACGCGAGATGCAAATGCAAGCGGAAGCAATGAAAACAAAACCCGACAATGAATATAGAATGACCTTAGAACATAACACCAAAATACATATAACATAGCCCGATAAGTTCAAGGTTCATACGGACCGCCGTAAATAAAATGACTACGACCCAAGGATACGGCACAGGGACACAAAAGGAAACTCCCTAAACATAACCACTCGTCGACACACGAGGGTCCAAAAGTAGGGATAAGGACCTCTACACACCTAAGGGTCGGGCGTCATCATCGAAGTAAACTCGGCGGGGAGCGTACTCGGGGAGAAACTCGTCACGATGGCTCCACTAAACGCCCGCTCAGGCTCCTCCCATGGCTCCTCCTCCGGCACATCTTCCGGGTCCTCCTCTAGATCGACGCCTCCTCGGGTATCGCTCTTCTTCCGGTTCGGACTCTCTTCGGGTTCCTCCATCTCCTGGTCATGTGCTGGATCCACGACATGAACTACGTTCGAGACAGGCTCGGGGATCGGTCCAACTACGGAGTCCAAGGACGGGGAGTCTCGAAGGTGAAGCTATCGGGAGTCTAGGTCCGGCGGCATCCAAGACGTGCTCGGGAATCACCTCCTCCCTCAAAGGTCCAGATAAATAGTCCCCATCCTTATAAGTCCAAGAGAGGAAGGAATAAGGGGTCAAGTATCCTATCGCGTCGTCGATCCACAAGGTGCTAACCCTCCGATAATACGTCCGATCTGGTCCCACTCTATACTCGGTAATCACGGGCTCAAACCGAGTCGGTAGTCCAAAAAGTAGCGGCATCGCGGTGATCGTGGTCGAGGGTCCGAAAATGTTGGTCCCACGGAGGGGTGAGATCGACATCTCAGCAAGCGAAGCCTAACCTATCCTAAGGTCCTAGTACCTCCGGACAAAACTCGGCATGCAAACAATCCAATCCAAACAGCGACAGTGGTCAATTCAAAGTGCACGAATAAAGCAATCATGTACGGAACCACCCGGAACATGCCAAATCACACAAGTCGATCCTCGCCATAGGGCTCACATACCACCTCCATAATTTAGTATCATAATCTCATATATCAAGTACAAGCCTCGGACTCTTAGGAACACGGCATTGTACGTATAAATACAGTATATTTTTGTGTGCACACCGGGGTCTCGGACACTTAGGAATACGCCCCATGGGGTCTCGGACACTTAGGAATACGCCCCATTTATTTAACGGTCTCGGACACTTAGGAACACGACCGGATTAAGTCTCGGACAATTGGGCGAACACGGCATACTATACGGCCTCGGACGCCTCAATTGAACACGACTTTATAATCTCATGTATAGGTCATACACAAAGGGCCTCATGCCCTAACATCACAATATTGCAATTCCACAATTACTTGGGCTATTTAGCATGTCAATACCATCACGAGCTCGAATCGGGCCTATTGCCACGTATCGCCTCACAAGGCCAATCATGCAATTACAAGGGGTCTCACACTAGCCAAGACATCACAATATCACATAAAATGCATTTAAAGCACCCCCAATTCAGAATTACTACTTTTGATACCAACGGTCCCATTCGAGCGAATTCCACGTTTTCTCTTACAAAGCCACACACTTAATCCCAAGAGACTTCACACATGCCAAGGAATGTAAAAGTCATTCTAAAACACCTTTCAAGTGCCCCACATCAGAATTACAACATTTAGCACCCACTAACCATTTTAGTGCACAATTGCTCCAATTGAGTTATTTTAGGTCCCGATCGCCCCCAACCATGGTCTACTCTTAAACCACGTGCTATCCACACATCAAGTCATTCATGTCCACCCATATGATCACATAAACATCCTAGGACCAGCATCGATACCAATTGCACAGAAATTTCCAGATTGGTCCTCTCTAGCATTTCTCACTATCCCAAGCATTTAGCACACCATCTAGCCAAACCCAAGTGTCTCTTAGTAACCTAGGGCTCTAGGAAGGGTTAGGAAACACTTACTCTTGCTTTTTGATGAAGAAAAACCCGGCGAAAGCGTTTCCTTCGCGCACGATCAGATTCGACCTAAAAGGGTGTCCACCGGTTTCAAACACAAAGCACCAACTTTTAGTCCAAGAAAATCTCATCACACACAGCCATGAACCTCCTTTAAACACCCTAGAATCCTTTGAGAAGCTTGAGCTCTTACCTTGAAGTTGGATGAGCAAAACCGGCGGTGAAACCCTAGGGTTTGTTCGGCGCCGAGAGAGAGAAAAACGGACGGCACGGCGGCGGCAACAACTCACAGCCAAGAAAGGAAGATGAAGTGGCGGTGGCGTGGTGGAGCTCCTCCTTGGACCGGCGGTGTGAGGAGGCCGAAGGGGTGCTCGGCCAAGAGAGGAAAAGAGAGAGTTCTTGGGAGAGTGTTGAGCTCAAAATGAAGAAATGAGGGAGTGAGAGAGAGGATGAGTGATCAGCCAAGAGTAAGAGAGGGAGAGGGTGAGTTTGAGTGATTGAGTGAGTGACTTGATGGGTGGGAGATAGTAGGGTTAGTGTAGGACATGAATAGTAGAGTAGGTGGTGGGGTTTTTGGGGTTTGACTTGCATGGGGACTTGATCCCTTCAAGTGTCATGTCCCTCCATTAACCACATGGGGATTTAGGGGCTGATGGGTACGGTACAAGGGTTGACCGAAATTCCTTCGCGGTCGCTCAAGGGCTGAACGAATCTCGGGACCGGAATGGATTTTTTTGTTCCGCAAATCCGATCCTCATTTTTCCAACTTATATGGCTTCCAAATATCCTTAATAACATTTGCAGGGCGACATCCAAGTTTATTTGTATTGGAATTCTCGAATACCCGGCCGCCAATTTCGAAGTCCGCTTCGCGCTCAAAATCAGCCGATCGCATTTTCGGTGCACCTCGAACCGACGGGCGGCTTTCGGGAGCTACGCGTATCGACCCGTGATTTTAGTTACCACGTTTTAAAAATTCGGACCACGGCGACCCTGGTTGTCATGTAATCGCGAGGGAAACGGTCGGTCTTGACAGGACGCGATTGTCGGGAATCGGTTCAGGGTTATTCGCAAATCATGCTATGGCGTAGCGGTATCACCCGCGAACCAATTGCACGACGCTAGCAAATAGTTCAAGCGTCAACCCCGGATCGGCCCGCAATGACCCGGAATGTACCCTCGGTGACTCTTATGGTCGGGATACCGATCCGCGGTCGAGTCCTTTGTGGTCTGCGCACTATCCTATTTAGCCATTCCCTTTGGTCGAGTTATCTCAAGAGTGATCAATTTCGAGTGAGGTTCTTGGAATACATCGATACTCATTTCATTCATAACTTCGAAATGGGGTCGGAATTCAGAATGTCACAACCGTTATCAATCGGGACGCGAGGAACCTCCTTCCCGTGACACCTCACGGCTATGTAAAGGGCTTTGTTGTGGACCCGCCCTTCTTTCGGGAAGTATTCGTCCGAGAAGGATATCTGGTCCTTCAAAAGGATAGCACCCACAAAGTCTCCCAATTGCACTTCGTTAATTGTCTCTGGAACATGCACCTCATCCAGCACCTTAAAAAGGGCGTCTTTGTGCTTTTCAGAATTTTTGAAGAGATCCAGTAAGGAAATCTGTGCGGGCATCTTCCGCAGTTGGTCAACGACCTCATATTCACCGGTCCTCACGACCGATTGCAACTTCTCAACTTCTTCCGCAGTTGGGACTCTCTTTTCGTAATCCGCTTCTCTCGGGGGATAACATCTTCCGGATCTCATTATGGCGTCAATCTCGCCCGTTCCATAATCCCAGTGAACTGCCCTTGAGTTGTATTCTTCCACAAGCGGTAATTTAATCCTCACCGATATGATCTTTTTCGGTAGTGATTCGGATGTTGACGGTTTTTCCGAACTAGAAGTTTCCAATTCCCAGCTATCAACTTTGTTCAAATCAATCACGAAACGAATCGGGGTATCTACCATCCCGATCATCTCATTCTCATGAACATCTTCGGGGTTATGTTCGGACCCGGCCTCATCAACGCGACATTCTCTTCATCTAGATCCCTCTCGCCTTTCCTTTCGACTCTTAGGATAATCCCCTCAATTCTCATACCAATTTCCACCGGATGTTGGAATGAGGAGTAGGTATATGCATACATACGGTCAAAGTATTCCGCCGGAAGTGACTTTAGTACGAACTCCAGCATTTCTCTCTCCGACAACCGCGGTTGCACCATCACAGCGTGTTTCCTCCACCTTCTTGCAAAGAGCTCAAAACTCTCATCTTCACCTTTCCGGATATTCAACAGATTAGCCTTAGTGAAATAACCTCTGATTCCAGCTTTAAAGTGTCGTATGAAGTGCTTTGATAACTCCTCCCAACTCGGGACCCAATCCAGATCGATTGATTGGAACCATACCAGCGCGGGGCCCGTTAAACTTTGTCCAAAGTTCCGGATCGGTGTTTCGTCATCTTCATGGTGGCCAACCATTTGGCGAAGATAGTATGAGACATGCGCCAGAGGACACCCAGCGCCATTATACTTCGTGCGGAAGACCACTCTCGGGTTCGCACCTTGAGGCGGGACATTTCTCGCTTGGGTGAGCGGCGTAATCAGCTCCTTCAACTCATCCATTTTCCTCGACACGTCATCTCCTTGTTCTTGCAATAGAGCGATCTTTCGATTCTGTGTCTCCATGGTCCGCCGTATCTCCAGAATCTGCATATTCTCTTCTATTCTTGTGGCGTTGTTCCTGGCCATCAATTGCGATAATTCTGCTACCATAGTCGTCAAACGACGCATGAGCGTCTCTAGATTAGAAAGTCGCATATCGACCTCTCGATTCTCCTGTTCATTCCGAGGAGCCGCTTGGTCCTTAACTTCATCGACCGTTTTCACAAATTCATCGCTTGCGGGGTCATCCATTCCACCCCACCCATCGGGGACTATATCTCCAGAATCGACAAAAAAGCTTGGGGGCGCCGAATACAACACTTTAAAGTTGTAACCCCCACTATCTTCCCCCAGGTTATCAACTATTTCGCCCCTCTCTAGGGCTTTCTGCAAAAATCTTCTATTGCCTCGGCGGGCCTTATCCAGACGGACTTCATATTCGTCTATCTCTTCAATTTCTTGACCATCTTTGATGCTCATCAAATATCCCGAGGGTATTTTCAAAAGAGCTCCCCTCGTAGGTTTCATCGCGAACTCCTCGGACAGCATGTCTACCGCCACGTAGGTCCCCTTGAAAGCGACATTTTCCATTCTTCCTATGACGCCCAAGCTAATCAATTTTTCCAAGCAAGCCTCTTTCTGCTCCCGGGAAATACTCTCTCCTTCCGGGTATTGCGAGGCCAATGTCAAGACGTCCCGCATCTTACCCATATCCACTACAAACTCGAGAACTTCTTCCTCTTCACCTCCAAAAATCGCGTTCACCTCGCGATGCTCGTGTAGCGGGTTCCGCTGCACATTCGGTTCGGCTTTATCAAACTCCGGAACTTTTCCGTCGATCAATGCTTGCACCTTGAACTTCGGTAGCGAGACAGGTTGTCCGCGTTATGCCCCCTTTCTCCCATATGATATACGCACGTCGGGGTCTCATCATACCCAGGAAATTTTGGCGGGTGAGCTCTAGGTGGCTCTTTAGCAACTAAACGATTCTCCAACAGCATGGGTAACAATTTGGATAAGGGTGGGGGTAGTGGGGTGAAAACAACTGGGTTCTTCTTTCTGAATTCCGGTGGTTTGGAAGCGGTCCAGGAGGACGTTCCTTGGGTAGGAATTGAAGGCGAGAAATTTCTGGGCTTTGGCGGGTTAGGGACAAAGGCTACTTCTCCAGTTTGCTCCCTATTATCCCTTCTCAAAGGGTATTGGCGTTTGAAAGGCGCCTCGGGTATCTTCTTTTCTCTTAATGCCCACTCGTGGCGCTCCGCCACCTTGATCGGGTGCGCAAATGTCCGACACCCAGAGGTGTTCAGCTTGTCGAAAAATTCAAATGGAAGGGCCTTGAGAAAAAGGTCTATTAGTTCTTCTTCCGGGCGGGCGGCTTTACCTGCGCAGCCAACGCTCTCCATCTGCGGGCGTAGGCGCGAACGGCCTCGCTCTTTCCTTTTACGGTCCTTAAAAGGTCCTCTCTAGTTAGGGCGGTCAAAGTGTTAAACTTGTATTGCCGAAGGAACTCGTCTCGCCGGTTTATCCCAATCGGCGAGCCTCTCGGCTCCAATTCAATGAACCACGCCAGGGGCTGCCCAGCATAGGCTTTCCTGGAAGGTGTTAACCAATAGTGGAATGTTGTCAGAGAATCGAGACATTCGGCGCAAGTAATACTTCAAGTGCGCCTTGGGACACCCGGTCCCGTTATATCTCCTCACAAAGTCCGGTTCATTGTAATCAGCAGGAACCTCTATCTTTTCGAATGGTGCAACCTTGTCGAACCTCGAGAGTTCATAACCCCGACTCGCCAAACACTCTTCGATCTTAGCGAGCCTCTTAATTTCCTCTTCCATTTTGAGGACTTGCTTCTCCTTTTTCTCCAGGTCAATCACAATGGGAGGATCCTTAGGCGGTCTCTCCGGATTCGGAGTGGGATTAGCGGCGGGCGCCGCATTAGCGTTCGCTCCATCGGATGGCCCCGCAGGAGCTTGAGAATTAGGGTCGGCGGGGTATCTCCCCCGGCTTGCAATCATCATTGCCTTCATCTCCGCAACCATTGTGGCGATCACATTCATTTGATTCTCCAGATTACCCACACGAGGTGCGAGCTCCTCTTGTTCCATCCTTAATTTGCGCGTCTTGCTACGAGTCCTCGTATTTGTTACTCAACTGTTTTCAGAATATCAAATTAGTATGGAAAATTTTAAAGGATTGGAGATATTGATCCGTGGTAATGGACTTTTCCATATGTATGCATGAAATGCTCATAAAAGGAATAATATGTATTTATTACAAACCAAATTGTTCAAAAGCATCTAAAAGATAACGAATACGTAAAATCTAAATGGGGGGAATGGATCTATCCAAGTCGGGGACGCTTCCACTCTTCTTGTTCTTCTGATACATCGGAATCCCACAAGTATGGGTCTTCTCCTTCTTCCGATATCCACTGCTCTGGATCTTCGGGAATGTACGGCTCTATTCCTGGTACATACGGTACTATGTACTCTGGCTCATACGACTCCACCTCTTCAATCCGAGGAGATACGCATTCGGGTACATATGGCTCGACAGTTGATTGGCGATACTCTTTAAACTTCTGGATATACTCCTTGGAGGCCCCGTGAACGTTCATCTCGTCGTCCAAATAGTCCGGCCATTCAACTTGTTGCAGTGGGGAATTCTTCAAAGTGTGAAGAATAAGCTTGATCCGGGTCCGATACAACTCCTTTGTTTCCTTAGTGAGCTTTCCTCGTGTCATATCAAATGAGAAAATTCGGGACAAACATCCGGTGGTATCTCTTGTAGAACTCCAAATTGCCTCACCACTCGAATGGGGTAGTACGCCACAGCGCCAAGACATCCCAATAAGGGAATAGGACTATCTTCAACTCCCTTAATGCGAGCCTCCACAATCTTAGGCTAAGTCAAACGCCATCTAATATGCTCGGGTTTCAAATTGTCCAATAGCTCAACCCACTTTTTGAATGAGTATTTGGGTACAAGGGATTGACACTTAAGGAAGGATCTAAGAGGGTGAACGTGCTCATTGATCTCATAGCACCCCACTCGGAGTTGGAAAGTCTTTATATGAGAGGTGAACCATAAGTGAAGTAATCCGCTAGACGCTTGGAAAACAGCCTTTTTTGAAAATTTGGAACGATTCGGGGAGAGAAAAGTCTCGACTAAGATCATGTATGAATAATCCCAGCGACAACACGCTTGTCTGGCTATATGGGTTATGGAGGGGTCAAAAGTAGTTCTAGAAGTCGGGAATAGAACGAATGCAAAGAAAGCCAAAATGAACACCTTTCCCGATTTATGACCGGTTTCGGTGGGTAGAGAAGAATAATTATCGAAAAGGAACGAGAAGGTGAATTTGTTGGAATTGGATTTGTAAACTTTTTCAATCTCAAAAGTTTTAAGGCGAAGGAAACTCGATAACGAACGAGTGGAGTCCATGTCCAAAGGGGGTTGAGCTATACGTTCTTCAAATTCGGCCCCAATAATAGCGGTATACTCCTCGAGCGTAGGGGTCAATTCCAATCCTCGAAAGTTGAATGTCATCGTTCGCGCGTCCCATGCCTTGGCTAGTGCTTGAATGAGTGCCGGTTGGTATTCCACTTTGATAAAATCTACAAGTCGTCCCAAACGTCTTTCCACATAGGCTTTGTTGACGATGTCGAGACGATCCCACCATATAGCGAGTTCCTTGCGCGGTATTGGGATAACTTTGATGTCTCCATTCCCCATGATCTAAAAAATGCAAAAATGATGATCCTAAAGTCAATTACCACAGTTTAATATGCATATGCATGTAATGTGATGCAAATGTGCTAACCAAATTCCATGTCATCTTTTGGTAACATGAGGGTCAACTACTCCCACTTGACCCAAATAAGCCAAATAGGGTAATTATGGACCTAATCTCACCCAAAGATGGCATGTAATTTGATTAGGATCGTTTAAGCGTAATCGGGGTAAAAAGTCGTTCACAAATTGACAACTCATGAAACTTACAAGTCTAACACAATAAAGTCGAAAGAGATAGAACATGATAGGATCTAGAGATGTTCGGACAATAAATGTCGATGAAAGTACATAATAGACTCAAAATACAATAAAATCTAGAAACTGTCCCAAAGTCGTACTAATCTAGACAATCGGGATGGTATCCTCATCGGATGAAATCTCCACTATCTCGGGAAGCTTGATATCTTCTTCATCATCGGAGGATATGGTGATGATTTCTTTCTTCTTAATTGGGGAGTGTTTTGGGGCCGTCTTGGTCGCACGTGGCTTTCTTGCCAACTTCATGTACAACTTCCAGATTCTTTCTTTCTCGCGCTCGAGCTCCAAATATCGTCCACATCGGGTATAATCGCAACTCTCGCTACGGATGCGGTTCCGTCCGTTGAGCTCTCGTCCGAGAACAAATCCGAAAACTCGGAATGAAGCGGGTACTCGGTCCTCGCGTCGAATGATCCTCCGCTCCCATGTGAATACATCGGGTACAACAACACGACTTTGGGGCGCCATCTATCCTAAAAAGGAAAATTTGACTTTCAACCCCGATCACTTAAACGATCTTACAAATTGTGATGATATGTAATGAAAATGTATGATATGCAAAATTTAAATTTACAAGTTCAAAATAAAAAGGGTAGAAAGCCTTACCAACCGATGTTACTCTTTTTTTTGGTTTTTGGTTTTTGGTTTTAGGTATACCAACCATCCATTTCACATGCGCATGAGACAAGTGAGGTTCAACTCTAAAGAAATCAAAAAGGCTCGGGTATGGACTTAAAAAGGCTCCCGCTATACAAATCGATGGGCCGCCCACAAGCGCAATCAAACAACAAGTGGGTAGGACCATCAATCTTGTATAGCGAGCGGGATCAAATATGGTCAACCCAAGTGCAATCAAACACAAGAGCTTCGCATACCGATCCCTATCTATGGCGACCTAAAAGGTGATTTTGCGGCTCGGGTTTAGGCGCTTGTGTGTGCAGTGTCGTGATCCTCAAAATATGCAAGACATGCACCACAATTTATATTCAAAACACCGCTTCAAAATTTGCATAAATAAACAAACAATCCAAAACTCCATATCTGCATCAAGAATGGTTAGCAAAGAGACGCCACCCCTTATAACTCCCATCTGCATCAACATTTAACACTTTTTGTTATTGGACGTACCTCACCTTCAAGAGCATCTGCAGAAGACGAGGTTAGAAAACAATCAACATTTTTATCGGCTTAAATCCTCTTAAATATCCCCAGCGGAGTCGCCGATCTGTCGCGACCCTCCGTCGATTGGTCCCGGCGCGGGCGAGGGTTAACGAGCCAATCCCCTTTTTATATATATTTTTTTTGGGATCGCGGGTCTCTCCCAAGACCCATTACTCGAATCGCGATGTCGGGTAAAATTTTTCAAATATCGAAATTGACCTTGTGTGGTCGGGTGGCATGTGCGATGTGTACATGCAATTTTGGAGTCGCCACCGATCGATTTATTGGAAGGTACGATCGGAAAACCTTACCGAACAGTCGGGAGAAACCGTTCGGTTCCGCGAAAACCGGAGATTTTGGGTCCGGGGACTTGGTTACGCCAAATTTCATATTTGACGCCCTTTCGGTTACCGATGTTGATTGTTTTTCTAACCTAAGAATTCATACAGATGTAATATCGGGTGAGGTAGGCCCTAACAATTCTAAGTTTTCATGCGGATGGGAATTTTCTATCCTAATCAATCACAATCGGAAAAATTAATGCGCAATCAAAATCATTACAATCGATCAAATCAATCAATCAAGGTTTGATATGTCTAAAATGGCCCTATCGGCCCATACAAAAATCAAATTTGGGTGTCGGGGTGATTTGGGTAAAAATTTGGGGCGAATGGCCCGGAAGGGTAGAATGGTCATTTTTGGGGTTTGGGACCCGAAAATCACAAAATTTCGATTTGGCCAGTTGAATGTGGCCATTTCTCATTTTTTGTGATTTTCTTGAATTTTTCTAATTTTTTCTATTTTTTTGGAATTTTTATTTATTTTTCAAAAATATTGGGAATTTTTCGGATCGAAATTAATCGACCCTCGAAGTCTCAAAAATTTTCGATCCAGACTTTATTAGTCCCGAATCGATCTACGAGTTTTTAGAAATTTTTTATGAAAATCTGGGAATTTTTCTGAATTTTCTAAGTATTTTTACAAATTTTTTTGAATTTTTGGAAATTTCTATTATTTTTTATTAATTTTTTTATTATTAAACCGGACCGGTCAACCCGGTCAATGACCGGTCAACCCGGTCCGACCGCCCAAGACTCACCCGCAACACTAAAAACGGCGCCGTATCTACTTTTCCACACACATTTTTTGATTTTCTAAAATATTTTCTAAATATTCGAATATACAAAAAAGGAACGGACGGCCGAGATCAACTCCGGAATCGATCTCGGCCGTCGATCCTCGCCTAAGTGAAACGACGTCGCCTCCGGTCTAGACACTCAAAAACGACGCCGCACGCTTTAGAGGACATGGACGGTCACGATCTACCTCGATTCTAATCTGCACCGTTCATTCCACTTAGACCAAAACGACGCCGTACATTTAAACTAAACGGATGGTTGAGATCTAACCTAGATCTAATCTAAGCCGTTCGTTTTTCTCTTAGACAAAACGACGTCGCACGCTTTAAGACCTTGAACGGCTGCGATCAATCCTAGCTGTAATCCCGGCCGTCCATTCCCTATCTACTCTAAACGACGTCGCCAAGACTCTATCAAACGACACCGTTTATGAATTTTCTAGTTTTCTACCTATTATACGAAATTTCAGAAAATATAAAAAAGACGATCCAACGGCTGAGAATCGAATCTCCCTAATTATCTCAGCCGTTGGATCAAGGCCGAGTCGACTCAACCGCGCCAACGGCCGAGCCGACTCGGCGCGAGCCGGACCAATGGGAGCTCGACACCTAAGCACTCTGACCGTTGACTCGCCATGTCACTTTCATCTTCAACCTCTCGCGACAACGGAATGGACGGCCAGAGTTGCTCCGGCGAGATCCAACGGCGAGATCTCGCCGGAATAACTCGAGACCAACGCCGATCGACTCGTCTGTTCATCCAGATCAACATATCCTAAAACTACAGCATTTCATCGGCTAGATTTCGAGTATTAGGCTTCGCACGTAACAAAATCGCATAGCTCATTCACACATTACAGAGCATAATAGTTCGATTAAATCATAGGAAACACTCAAATAGAGTTCACAAGCCTTACCCGCAGGTCAGATTGACCTGGTTTGGTCTAGGTTTACCTAGACAAGCTTCGACAGGAAACGGCAATGGAGGTTGGATTTCGGAGGCTCGATTGGAAGTTTATGTGCGAAATCGAGAAAAAACAACAATGCGAAGATGATTAGTGATGTTCAAGCAGTAAAAGGCACACGGTAATTGAAAAAATCATGATCGCGAGGATGAGATGCCATGATCGCACGGTGGAAGGATGTGAAGCTCGACTCACCGATTCGGGAGCTCGCAACTTGACCGAGCCGACGCGATCGGATCCTTGAGTTGATACGAAGCTTTTGAACTTGATTTCAGGTCTTGATTCAGCTCGAACCGATCTCACGAAGAACTTGCGTAATCGTTTGAAACTTCGACGATGGAAGTCGTCCGAGAACTTCTCTCACCTCTCACTCTCCTCTCTCTAGTTTGTTGGCTGTGCGAGCAAATGAGCCTCCCCCTGCAATTCTCGAAGCTTCTCCCCTTTTATACCCATTTTGAATTTTAGCGCGTCGGGAGCTTGAGTCGGCGAGGTAATCACGTGTCGCCCACGTGATTTTTGGTCGCCGGACGGTGACGGAATCGGTTGTGATTCCGCCACCGTCCGTTAGACCTACCGTTGAGCTAAAATGGACGAGAATTGCACTCTGGTTCAAGAACATTGACTTTTGTTGCGCCGAACCTTTGACCGGCGATCGCGACCACCTCCGGCGGCCGTTGGTCGCGCCGTTGGCGCCAATCGATGCGGGCTATTCCTATGAACAAAACCCCTCCAAAGAATTGATTCGATTAAGCTTGAATTGGTCTTCAATTTGAGTGATGAATCTCGGCCTTCAACCTGCAATTCGTGCGAGTAAGTTGGGGAAGATGAAGTACTGTTACGGACCGGTTTGACCGGTCCAACCGGCGGTCAGACCGGTCCGAACCGGTTGAGACGGTCATTTTTGCACAATTTTCAAAATTAATCCAAATTGATCGGGAATTTTTGCAATTAAATTTCAAAATTGCACTTAGGGGCCCGGATATTATCTAGAAATATGTTTTTACCCAAAATTTCCCATCAATTTATATGAAAACCCCAAATTTTTCAATTTGCCCAAATTGGGGAAAACTTCAATTGGATGTGTAATTGATCAAATTGGACCATGAGACCCATTCCAGTTGATTTAGAATACATGAAAACATAAGGGACCAGTCCAATTTTGCCACGAAAGTCCCTCAATTAAGATTAATTTCAAAAATTGGCAAGTTGAGGGACTTAATTGCAAATAATTTGGGGATTTTGCCTAATTAGTGCAATTCATGCAATTGAGGGTGCGATTGATCAAATTGAAGTTCAAAGGGACTGCAATTGAATGTCTAGACCTAAAATGTGCAAAATTTGCAAATAAAAAGACTCAATTGGTATTTTTTATGCAAATTCAACCTTAGGCGTTGTGAAGAAACACCTAAGATTAAACTCAATTTTTGATTTTTATTGAGGTCAATATTAAAAGGGAATTAAAAGAAATATATTGGACATTTTTGTGTATTTTTGTGACCTCGAAAAGTATTTTTTATGAATTTTCAAGAATTTTCCTATTTTCCTAAAATATTAAAAAAAACGAAAAATATGAAAAATTATTTTTTGTTCCAAATTGGTTCCTTATGCTTGACCAAGGCTTCCAAAGGGCGTCTTTGTGCTTTTCAGAATTTTTGAAGAGATCCAGTAAGGAAATCTATGCGGGCATCTTCCGCGGTTGGTCAACGACCTCATATTCACCGGTCCTCAAGACCGATTGCAACTTCTCAACCTCTTCCGCAGTTGGGACTCTCTTTTCGGAATCCGCTTCTCTCGGGGGATAACATCTTCCGGATCTCATTATGGCGTCAATCTCGCCCGTTCCATAATCCCGATGAAGCGCCCTTGAGTTGTACTCTTCCACAAGCGGTAATTTAATCCTCACCGGTATGATCTTTTCTGGTAGTGATTCGGATGTTGATGGTTTTTCCGAACTAGAAGTTTCCAATTCCCAGCTATCAACTTTGTTCAAATCAATCACGAAACGAATCGGGGTATCTACCATCCCGATCATTTCGTTCTCATGAACATCTTCGGGGTTATGTTACGGACCTGGCCTCATCAACGCGGCATTCTCTTCATCTAGATCCCTCTGCCTTTCCTTTCTGAGTCTTAGGATAATCCCCTCAATTCTCATACCAATTTCCACCGGATGTTGGAATGAGGAGTAGGTATATGCATACATATGGTCAAAGTATTCCGCCGGAAGTGACTTTAGTACGAACTCCAGCATTTCTCTCTCCGACAACTGCGGTTGCACCATCACAGCGTGTTTCCTCCACCTCCTAGCGAAGAGTTCAAAACTCTCGTCTTCACCTTTCCGGATATTCAACAGATTAGCCTTAGTGAAATAACCTCCGATTCCAGCTTTAAAGTGTCGTATGAAGTGTTCTGATAAATCCTCCCAACTCGGGACCCAATCCGGATCGATTGATTGGAACCATACGTAGCGGGGGCCCGTTAAACTTTGTCCAAAGTTCCGGATCGGTGTTTCGTCATCTTCATGGTGGCCAACCATTTGGCGAAGATAGTATGAGACATGCGCCGGAGGACACCCGGCGCCATTATACTTCGTGCGGAAGACCACTCTCGGGTTCGCACCTTGAGGCGGGACATTTCTCGCTTGGGTGAGTGGCGTAATCAGCTCCTTCAACTCATCCATTTTCCTCGACACGTCATCTCCTTGCTATTGCAGTAGAGCGATCTTTCGATTCCGTGTCTCCATGGTCCGCCGTATCTCCAGAATCTGCATATTCTCTTCTATTCTTGTGGCGTTGTTCCTGGCCATCAATTGCGATAATTCTGCTACCATAGTCGTCAAATGACGCATGTGCGTCTCCAGATTAGAAAGTCGCATATCGACCTCTCGATTCTCCTGTTCATTCCGAGGAGCCGCTTGGTCCTTAACTTCATCGACCGTTCCCACAAATTCATCGCTTGCGGGGTCATCCATTCCACCCCACCCATCGGGGACTATATCTCCGGAATCGACAAAAAAGCTTGGGGGTGCTGAATACAACACTTTAAAGTTGTAACCCCCACTATCTTCCCCCAGGTTATCAACTATTTCGCCCCTCTCTAGGGCTTTCTTCTTAAATCTTTTATCGCCTCGGCGTGCTTTGTCCAGACGAATCTCATATTCGTCTATCTCTTCAATTTCTTGACCATCTTTGATGTTCATCGGATATCCCGAGGGTATTTTTAAAACAGCTCCCCTCGTAGGTTTCATCGCAAATTCTTCGGATAGCATGTCCACCGCCACGTAAGTCCCCTTGAAAGCGATATCTTCCATTTTTCCTATAACACCCAAGTTAATCAGGTTTTCTAAGCAAACCTCCTTTTGCTCTCGGGAAATACTTTCTCCTTCCGGGTATTGCGAGGCCAACGTCAAGATATCCCGCATTTTACTCATGTCCACTATGAATTCCAGAACCTCATCCTCTTCACTTCCAAAAATCGCGTTCACCTCGCGATGCTCGTGTAACGGGTTCTGCTGCACATTCGGTTCGGCTTTATCAAACTCCAGAATTTTTCCGTCGATCAATGCTTGCACCTTGAACTTCAGAGCGAGACAGTTGTTCGCGTTATGCCCCCTTTCTCCCATATGGTATACGCACGTCCGGGTCTCATCATACCCAGGAAATTTTGGCGGGTGAGCTCGAGGTGGCTCTTTTGCAACTAAACGATTCTCCAAAAGCATGGGTAACAATTTGGATAAGGGTCGGGGTAGTGGGGTGAAAACAACCGGGTTCTTCTTTCTGAATTCCGGTGATTTGGAAGCGGTCCAGGAGGACGTTCCTTGGGTAGGAATTGAAGGCGAGAAATTTCTGGGCTTTGGCGGGTTAGGGACAAAGGCTACTTCTCCGATTTGCTCCCTTTTATCCCTTCTCAAAGGGTATTGGCGTTTGAAAGGCGCCTCGGGTATCTTCTTTTCTCTTAATGCCCACTCGTGGCGCTCCGCCACCTTGATCGGGTGCGCAAATGTCCGACACCCGGAGGTGTTCAGCTTGTCGAAAAATTCAAATGGAAGGACCTTGAGAAAAAGGTCTATTAGTTCTTCTTCCGGGACTGGCGGTTTTACTCGCACGGCCGGTGCTCTCCATCTCTGGGCGTAGGCGCGAACGGCCTCGCTCTTTCCTTTTACGGTCCTTAAAAGGTCCTCTCTAGTTAGGGCGGTCAAAGTGTTAAACTTGTATTGCCGAAGGAACTCGTCGCAGTTTATCCCAATCGGCGAGCCTCTCGGCTCTAATTCAATGAACCACGCCGGGTCGCCCCGAGATAGGCTCTCCTGGAAGGTGTTAACCAGTAGTGGGATGTTATCGGAGAATTGCGACATTCGGCGTAAGTAATACTTCAAGTGCGCCTTGGGACACCCCGGTCCCGTTATATCTCCTCACAAAGTCTGGTTCCTTGTAATCAGCGGGAACCTCTATCTTTTCGAATGGCGCAACCTTGTCGAACCTCGAGAGTTCATAACCCCGACTCGCCAAACACTCTTCGATCTTAGCGAGCCTCTTAATTTCCTCTTCCATTTTGAGGACTTGCTTCTCCTTTTTCTTCAGGTCGATCACAATGGGAGCATCCTTAGGCGATCTCTCCGGATTCGTAGTTGGATTAGCGGCGGGTGCCGGATTAGCGTTCGCTCCATCGGATGGCCCCGCAGGAGCTTGAGAATTAGGGTCGGCGGGGTATCTCCCCCGGCTTGCAATCATCATTGCCTTCTTCTCCGCCACCATTGTGGCGATCACATTCATTTGATTCTCCAGATTACCCACATGAGGTGCGAGCTCCTCTTGTTTGTTGACACCGAATTTTAGTCGAGTTTTCCTTTAGTTTTATTTTCCAAAATTCATTAAAAATTCACAAAAAAATTAAAAAATTATAAAATCAACATTGGAAGCCTTGGCCAAGCTTAAGGAACCAATTTGGAACGAAAAAAATAATTTTTCATATTTTTCATTTTTTTTAATATTTTCGGAAAATAGGAAAATATTAGAAAATGCATAAAAAATACCTTTCGAGGTCAAAAAAATACACAAAAATATCCAATATTTTTATTTTAATTCCCTTTTCATATTGACCTCAAGAAAAATTGAAAATTGAGTTCAATTTTAGGTGTTCCTTCACAATACCTAGAGTTGAATTTGCACGAAAAATACCAATTGAATCTTTTTATTTGCAATTTTTGCACATTTTGTGTCTAGACATTCAATTGCAGTCCCTTTGAACTTCAATTTGATCAATTGCACCCTCAATTGCACGAATTGCACGAATTAGGCAAAATCCCCAAAATATTTTCAATTTAGTCCCTCAATTGGTCAATTTTTGAAATTACTTTTAATTGAGGGACTATCATTGCAAAATTGGACTACCCCTAGGGTTTTAATGCATTTCAAATCGATTGGAATAGGTTTCGGGGACCAATTTGATCAATTACACATCCAATTGAACTTTTCCCCAATTTGGGATTTTGGAAAAATTTGGGGTTTTTGTTTAAATTGACATGAACTTTCGGGCAAAATTTCATTTATAGATAAAATCCAGGCCCCTAATTCCAATTTTGAAGATTAATTGCAAAAATTCCCACTCAATTTTGATTAATTTTGAAAATTCTAAGAATTTTATTGTCTGAACCGGTTCGGACCGGTCTGACCACCGGTCGGACCGGTCGAACCGGTCCAAACAGTGTCATCTTCCCCAATTTACCTGCGCCATTTGCAGATTTGAGCAGCGAACTTCAACGATCAAATTGATGTCCAATTCGACACCAATTAGACTAATTATGGTGGGGGTTTTGTTGTGCAGGCCAAGAGGCGTCGATCGCCACCGGCGGCACGGCCAATGGCCCCCGGAACACGGCGGAATCAACGGTCAAGGCTCTCGGCTTCCGAAAGTCAACATTTTGTCAAAACGTGTAAATTTGTGCTCGTTTTAGCTCGACGGCACGCCGGACGGTCTTGGACGGGATTCTAACCAACTCCGTCACCGTCCGGCGACCATAAATCATGTGGGTGGCACGTGAATCACCCCCGGCCAGCTCACACCCGACGCGCGCATTTTTGAAAATGGAGTATAAAAAGCGAGGAAGATTCGAGAGTAAGGGGGGGCTCATTCTAGCTCACGAGGTCCAACAGAATAGAGAGAGAGGGAAGGAGATAGAGAGAGAAGCTCTCGCATACCTCCATTGACGAAAGCTTGAGCGCGGTCCGCAAGTTCTTCGCCCAGCTGATTCAGATCAAATCGGAACACCAAACCACTTCCAGAAGTCCTCTAGCACCTTGGAGAAGCGATCGCAGTTGCTCAATTAGCTTCAAATCTCCAGAAACGGTAAGTCTACTTCTCGATTTTCTCTCTGCGTGTTCATGGTATCCTGCCTTTGCGAGCATAATCATCTTAATTCTTGTGTGCGTTTTGTTCCCCGAGCATCACCGACTCGGTTCGCATCTCTGTTTTGCATCTATCTTGTTCGAAAACCTCGAGTCTAACCTACAACCAGCCGCGACTTGGTCGGACTTCGACTAGGTCATTGAGGCCATTGCGGGTTCAATCTGAACCCGAGGTAAGTGTTCTGAACTCACTTTGAGTGTGCCTGAAGCTTTAATTCGATAGATATGTTCTATATTGCTTGGTTGAAGTCCGGAATGCCGTGTACGTGCGAAGCTGATTGCTCGTGATTCTATGGATGAAATTGCTTGATTCTTAGATATGTTGGTCTAGAGGTCGAATGGAATCGATTGCCGTTGGTTTGAGACTTTTCCGGCGAGATCTCACCGTTGGATCTCGCCGGAGAACTCTCAGCCGTCCATTTAGTGTCGTCACGAGGAAGAAGAAGAAGATGACGTGGCGGTCAACTAGGTCGGCGATCCGACGTGTCGATGTGGGATTGGTCCAGGCGCGGGCCGGCTCGCCTCGGCCGTTGGCGCGAGCGGGCTGAGTCGACCTTGATCTAACGGTCTAGGTTATTAGATAGGTTTGATTTACGACCGTTGGATCAACATTTTTATTTTATTTTTGAATATTAGATATATCGGATAGAAAATAAAGAATAGGTAGTACGGTGTCGTTTTCTATAGGTTATGCGGTGTCGTTTTTGGCATTAGATGAATTGGACGGCTTAGATCGAATCCAGTTTAGATCCCGGCCGTCCATGTACTTAATTGAAGTGATGTCGTTTTGGTTGAGGAAGGGCGGACGGCTCGGATTAGATTTTGAATCTGATCTTGGCCGTCCATGTGATAGAACGGTGCGGCATCGTTTTAAATGTTACCAAAGCGCCGTCGTTTTGTGTATAATAAGAACAGACGGCCCGGATTGAACCTTAGATCGAATCGAGACCGTCCTTTTTAAAGAACGATGCGGTGTCGTTTTTGTGGCGAGCCCGAGGCGACGTCGTTTCATTTAGGCTGGGATCGACGGTCGAGATTGATCCAAGAATTGATCTTAGCCGTCCGTTTCATTTTTGTATTTTCGGACATTAGAAATTAGTTTAGAAAATCAAAAATAAATAGTATAAATACGTATACGGCGTCGTATAGGGCTAGAGTGAGTCTGCGGGCGGTCGGACCGATTTGACCGGCCATTGACCGGTTTGACCCGGTCCGGTTTAATAATAAAAAAATAATAAAAAATAAAAAGAAATTTCCAAAAATCCAAAAAAAAAATTTCAAAAATACTTAGAAAATTCATAAAAATTCCCCGATTTTCATAAAAAAATTTCTAAAAATTTCTAGATCGATTCGGGACTCATAAAGTCTGGATCGAAAATTTTGAGACTTCGAGGGTCGATCTATGTCGATCCGGAAAATTCCCAATATTTTTGAAAAATAAATAAAAATTCCAAAAAATTAGAAAATTTAGAAAAATTCAAGAAAATCACAAAAAATGGGAAATGGCCACATTCAACTGGCCAAATCGAAATTTTGTGATTTTCGGGTCCCAAACCCCAAAAATGACCATTCTACCCTTCCGGGCCATTCGCCCCAAATTTTTACCCAAATCACTCCGACACCCAAATTTGATTTTTGTATGGGCCGATAGGGCCATTTTAGACATATCGAACTTTGATTGATTGATTTGATCAATTGTAATGATTTTGATTGCGCATTAATTTTTCTGATTGTGATTGATTAGGATAGAAAATTCCCATCCGCATGAAAACTTAGAATTGTTAGGGCCTACCTCACCCGATATTACATCTGTATGAATTCTTAGGTTAGAAAAACAATCAACATCGGTAATCGAAAGGGCGTCAAATATGAAATTTGGCGTAACCAAATCCCCGGACCCAAAATCTCGGGTTTTCGCGGAACCGAACGGTTTCTCCCGACCGCTCGGTAAGGTTTTCCGATCGTACCTTCCAATAAATCGATCGGTGGCGACTCCAAAATTGCATGTACACGCCGCACATGCCACCCGACCACACAAGGTCAATTTCGATATTTTATAAATTTTATCCGACATCGCGATTCGAGTAATGGGTCTTGGGAGAGACCCGCGATCCCAAAAAAAAAAAGTAAATATATATAAAAGGGGGATCGGCTCGTTAACCCTACTCGCCCCGCCGGGGACATGATCCGACGGAGAGGGTCGCGACAGACCGGCGACTCCACTGGGGATATCTTTAAGAGGATTTAAGCCGATAAAAATGCTGATTGTTCTCTAACCTCGTTTTCTGCAGATGCTCTTGAAGATGAGGTACGTCCACTAACAAAAAAAAGTGTTAAATGTTGATGCAGATGGGAGTTATAAGGGGTGACGTCTATGCTAACCATTTTTGATGCGGATATGGAGTTTTGGATTGTTTGTTTATTTATGCAAATTTTGAAGCGGTGTTTTGAATATAAATTGTTGTGCATGTCTTGCATATTTTGAGGATCACGACACTGCACACACAAGCGCCTAAACCCGAGCCGCGAAATCACCTTTTAGGTCGCCATAGATAGGGATCGGTATGCGAAGCTCTTGTGTTTGATTGCACTTGGGTTGACCATATTTGATCCCGCTCGCTATGCAAGATTGATGGTCCTACCCACTTGTTGTTTGATTGCGCTTGTGGGCGGCCCATCGATTTGTATAGCGGGAGCCTTTTTAGGTCCATACCCGAGCCTTTTTGATTTCTTTAGAGTTAAACCTCACCTGTCTCATGCGCATGTGAAATGGATGGTTGGTATACCTAAAACCAAAAACCAAAAAAAAAGAGTAACATCGGTTGGTAAGGCTTTCTACCTTTTTTATTTTGAACTTGTAAATTTAAATTTTGCATATCATACATCTGCACTACATTTCATCACAATTTGTAAGATCGTTTTAGCGATCGGGGTTGAAAGTCAATTTTTCCTTTTTAGGATAGATGGCGCCTCAAAGTCGTGTTGATGTACCCGATGTATTCACATGGGAGCGGAGGACCATTCGACGCGAGGACCGAGTATCCGCTACATTCCGAGTTTTCGGATTTGTTCACGGACGAGAGCTCAACGGACGGAACCGCATCCGTAGTGAGAGCTGCAATTATACCCGATGTGGACGATATTTGGAGCTCGAGCGCGAGAAAGAAAGAATCTGGGAGTTGTACATGAAGTTAGCAAGAAAGCCACGTGCGACCAAGACAGCCCCAAAGCATTCCCCGATTAAGAAGAAGGAAATCATCACCATATCCTCCGATGATGAAGAAGATATCAAGCTTCCCGAGATAGTAGAGATTTCATCGGATGAGGATACCATTACGATTGTCTAGATTAGTACGACTTTGGGGCATTTTCTAGGTTTCATTATATTTTGTACTTTCATCGACATTTATTGTCCGAACATCTCTAGATACTGTCATGTTCTACCTATTTTGATTTTATTGTGTTTGACTTGTAAATTCCATGAGTTGTCAATTTGTGAGCGACTTTCTACCCCGATTACGCTTAAACGATCCTAATCAAATTACATGCCATCTTTGGGTGAGATTAGGTCCATAACTACCCTATTTGGCTTATTTGGGTCAAGTGGGAGTAGTTGACCCTCATGTTACCAAAAGATGACATGGAATTTGGTTAGCACATTTGCATCACATTACATGCATATGCATATTAAACTGTGGTAATTGACTTTAGGATCATCATTTTTTGCATTTTTAGATCATGGGGAATGGAGACATCAAAGTCATCCCAATACCGCGCAAGGAACTCGCTATATGGTGGGATCGCCTCGACATCGTCAACAAAGCCTATGTGGAAGGACGTTTGGGACGACTTGTAGATTTGATCAAAGTGGAATACCAACCGGCACTCATTCAAGCACTAGCCAAGGCATGGAACGCGCGAACAATGACATTCAACTTTCGAGGATTGGAATTGACCCCTACGCTGGAGGAGTATACCGCTATTATCGGGGCCAAATTTGAAGAACGTATAGCTCAACCCCCTTTGGACATGGACTCCACTCGTTCGTTATCGAGTTTCCTTCGCCTTAAAACTTCTGAGATTGAAAAAGTTTACAAGTCCAATTCCAACAAATTCACATTCTCGTTCCTTTTCGATAATTATTCCTCTCTACCCACTGAAACCGGTCATAAATCGGGAAAGGTGTTCATTTTGGCTTTCTTTGCATTCGTTCTATTCCCGACTTCTAGAACTACTTTTGACCCCTCCATAACCCATATAGCCGGACAAGCGTGTTGTCGTTGGGATTATTCGTACATGATCTTAGCCGAGACTTTTCTCTCCCCGAATCGTTCCAAATCTTCAAAGAAGGCTGTTTTCCAAGCGTCTAGTGGATTACTCCACTTGTGGTTCACCTCTCATATAAAAACTTTCCAACTCCGAGTGGGGTGTTATGAGATCAACGAGCACGTTCACCCTCTTAGATCCTTTCTTAAGTGTCAATCCCTTGTACCCAAGTACTCATTCAAAAAGTGGGTTGAGCTATTGGACAATTTGAAACCCGAACATATTAGATGGCGTTTGACTTGGCCCAAGATCCTAGAAGCTCGCATTGCGGGTATTGAAGATAGCCCTATCCCCTTATTGGGATGTACCGCCTACGTGGCGTATTACCCCATTCGAGTGGTGAGACAATTTGGAGTTCTACAAGAGATACCACCGGATGTTTGTCCCGGGATTTTCTCATTTGATATGACACGAGGAAAGCTCACTAAGGAAACAAAGGAGTTATATCGGGCCCGGATCAAGCTTATTCTTCATGCTTTGAAGAACTCCCCACCGCAACAAGTTGAATGGCCGGACTATTTGGACGATGAGATGAACGTTCACGGGGCCTCCAAGGAGTATATCCGGAAGTTTAAGGAGTATCGCCAATCAATGGTAGAGCCATATTGTCGCGACCCTCCGGAAATTTCTTTCCGGGGTGGAATAGGGCTAACGAGCCGATCCCTCCTTTTATAGACATATATATGGGGGATCGCGAGTCTCTCCCAAGACCCATTACTCGAATCGCGATGTCGGGTAAAATTTATCAAATATCGAAATTGACCTTGTGTGGTCGGGTGGCATGTGCGAGGTGTACATGCAATTCGGAGTCGCCACCGATCGATTTATTGGAAGGTACGATCGGAAAACCTTACCGAGCGGTCGGGAGAAACCGTTCGGTTCCGCGAAAACCGGAGATTTTGGGTCCGGGGACTTGGTTACGCCAAGTTTCAAATTTGACGCCCTTTCGGTTACCGATGTTGATTGTTTTTCTAACCTAAGATTTCATGCGGATACGATATCGGATGAGGTAGGTCCTAAAAAAATCTGAGTATTCATGCGGATGGGAATTTTCTATCCTAATCAATCACAATCGGAGGAATTAATGCGCAATCAAAATCATTACAAGCAATCAAATCAATCAATCAAGGTTTGATATGTCTAAAATGGCCCTATCGGCCCACACAAAAATCAATTTTGGGTATCGGGGTGATTTGGTAAAAATTTGGGGCGGAAGGCCCGGAAGGGTAGAATGGTCATTTTTGGGAGTTCGGGACCCAAAAATCACAAAATTAGGGTCGGGCCAGTTGAATGTGGCCATTTCCCATTTTTTGTGATTTTATGGAATTTTTCTAATTTTTTCTATTTTTTGGAATTTTCATTTATTTTTCAAAAATATTGGAAATTTTCCGGATCGAAATTAATCAACCCTCGTAGTCTCAAAAATTTTCGATCCAGACTTTATGAGTCCCGAATCGATCTACAAATTTTTAGAAATTTTTTTATGAAAATTGGGAATTTTTATGAATTTTCTAAGTATTTTTACAATTTTTTGGATTTTTTGGAAATTTCTTTTTATTTTTATATTAATTTTTATTACTAAACCGGACCGGGTCAACCCGGTCAACGACCGGTCAACCCGGTCCGACCGCCTCGGACTCGCCCGCAATACCTAAAACGACAACGTACGTATATACCTATTTATTTGATTTTTTCATGAATTTCTAAACCTAATTTCTAATGTTCTGAATATAAAAGAAAATAACGGACGGTTGAGATCAACTTCGAAGATTAATCTCGACCGTCCGTGAGTCTCAAAGCAAAACGACGCCGTGTCTACTCCGCGCCCACAAAACGACGCCGTATTTCAATTTCAAATGAACGGCCAAGATTAAGTCTTTGGATTCCATCTCGCCCATCAACTCGCTTAGGCTAAAACGACAGCGTATTGAACATTTAACGGACGGCCACGATCGATCCCCGAACTAATCCTAGCCGTCGCCTCGTCTAGCTATAAAACGACGACACTTTATTTAAAAACCTTGAACGGTCACGATTGGCTCTAGATCTGATCTGAGCCGTTCGTCCGCCTACGACTCAAAAACGACGTCGCATCCTTTAATATCGCGAACGGTCACAATTAAACTTGGACTCGATCCCCACCGTTCATCACGTCCGTAACCAAAACGACGCCGCCGAGACTCTAATCAAACGGCACCGTTTCATTTATTTTCTATTTTCTTCCTAATATACCAATATCTAGAAAATATAAAAATTAGATCTAACGGTCCGAAATTAAACCTACCTAATTTTCACCACCGTTAGATCAAAGCCGATCGGGATTGTTCGCGCCAACGACCAAGCCACCTCAGCATGAACCGGACCTATCACCGAATGACACCTAGGACGCCGACTCGTTGACCATGACATGTCAGCTTCTTCTTCAACCTAGCGACGACACGTAATGGACGGCCGAGAACGCTCCGGCGAGATCTAACGGCGAGATCTCACCGGAATGACGCGAGACCAACACCGGACGACTCGCTCGGACTTCCCCGTATCAACATATCCAAAGATTAAGTGATTGTATCCACAGAATCAACATATATCAAGCTCACACAGTATCGAGATCGCATGGTTCAATCAAGCAAAAAAAGAGCATTACAGTTCAATTCCTTCACACGTAAGCTCGAAGATGAGTTGAGGAAACTTACCTCGAGTCCCGATCGGACTCGCGAAGGCTGGAGAGGGTCGCGGCGTTCGGCCGGACCGCGATGATTGGAGGTTTCGACTCGGGATGTTCGAGCAAGATTGATGCAAAAACCAGATACGAGCATGGTCGGTGAGGCTCGTGCATCAAAAGGCACACAACAATTTCACGAATCATGCTTAGGATGTGAGGATGCCATGATTACACAGTAGCGAGATAGGAAGATTAACTCACCGATTCTGGAGCTCGCAACTTGACTGAGCTGTCGCGATCGAATCCCGGAGCCTAAACGAAGCTTTCGGACGTGATTTCAAGTCTTGATTCGCTCGGGATTGGCCTCACCAAGAGCTCACAGTCGAGCTCGAGTTCTCAACCGAGCGAGCGGGAGAACGAGCTCTCTCTCGTTTTCTCTCTCTCTCTCTAGCTCTATCAACAACTTGCGAACGTAATGAGCCCCCTCTTGCTTCGCGAATGTTCTTGGCCTTTTATACTGGATTTTCGAAATTTGGCGCGTCTCGGGTGTGAGCTGGCGGGGACGTATTCACGTGCGAATCGCACGAATTTTGGTCACCCGAGGTCGGACGGCGACGGGCACAAGAATGCACTCCGTTTGGCTCTCCGTTAGTCGCGAATCGAGCTCCAATTTGGCGCGGATTGTGAAATGTTGACTTTTTGGCCTCCGAGCCTTTGACCGGCTGCTCCGCCGTGCTCCGGCGACGATTGGTCACGGCGTTGGTGGAGATGGACACGTCTCGCCCTCGAGGAGCAAAACCCCACGCAATTGGACCAATTAGGATCGAATTGCCCTTCAATTTGTTGATCAAAATCCACCTTCAAATCTGCGAGAATGGGACAATCGCGAGGAAGAAGAAGTACTGTTCTAGACCAGTTCGACCGGTCCAACCGGTGGTCAGACCGGTCCGAACCGGTTCAGACAGTTGCACTTTCAAAATTTTCAAAATTAAACGAAATTGGTTGGGAATTTTTGCAATTAAACCTCAAAATTGGACTTAGGACCCTGAATATCATCTAAAAAAGTGGTTTTGCCCAAAATTTCCCATCAATTTATACAAAACCCCCAAATTTTTCAAAATTCCCAATTTGGGGAAAAACTAAATTGAACGTCTAATTGATAAAATTGGACTATGAGACCCATGCCAATCGATTCAGAATGTGTCTAAACACTAGGGATGGTCCAATTGTGCAATGATAGTCCCTCAATTAAAAGTAATTTCAAAAATTGACCAATTGAGGGACTAAATTGAAAATATTTTGGGGATTTTGCCTAATTCGTGCAATTCGCGCAATTGTGGGTGCAATTGATCAAATTGAAGTTCAAAGGGACTGCGATTGAATGTCTAGACACAAAATGTGCAAAAATTGCAAATAAAAAGATTCAATTTGTATTTTTTATACAAATTCAACCCTAGGTATTGTTAAGAAACACCTAAAATTGAACTCAATTTTCAAATTTTGTTGAGGTCAATATGAAAAGGGAATTAAAATAGAGATATTGGACATTTTTATGTATTTTTGTGACCCCAAAAAATATTTTTTTATGAATTTTCAAGTATTTTCCTATTTTCCTAAAATATTAAAAAATGCGAAAAATATGAAAAATTATTTTTTGTTCCAAATTGGTTCCTTAATCTTGGCCAAGGCTTCCAATGTTGATTTTATAATTTTTTGATTTTTTGTGAATTTTTAATGAGTTTTGGAAAATAAAACTAAAGGAAAACCGACTAAAAATTCGGGTGTCAACAGTTGCCCCTCTTTGAAAGTAATCTCGGTCAGAGGTTGCTTTCAAAGACAAGGTGACACCTGGATCTTTTGTCGACTCTGCTGGGGAAAAATCTAAAGAAAAAAAGTCTTGACATCAAATTGCTTTACCTCTGCCGTTTACGCTCTAACTCTGTGGGGAATTATTTCAGTTCATGCTCGTCTTATGTGAAAGGGAGATGAGAAGAGAGAGATACTTACCCGTAGCTCACCTGTCTATGGTTTGAGATTTGTTGATCTGAGGTTGAAAAGTCGAGTGTACGGAATTACCTGTGGACGGTTTGACGCGATTTTGCAATGGTTAGCGTCCGTCTAGTGTCGAGTGGTGATTTGAAGATTTGTGGGGAAGGTTCACCCTTGTAACAAAGGGGTTTTACCTATTTAAAATGGGTTTGACTATCCACTAGGGATTCATCATTTAAAAAGGGGGCAGATCGGCTTTCGTCTCTCCAGCTACTCACCGTCTGAAAGGGGAGGTTCACCCTTGTAACAAAGGGGTTTCACCTATTTAAAAGAGATTGGCTATCCTCCATGCGGGGACTCACCATCTAAAAAGCAGATCGGCTTTCGTCTCTCCAGCTACTACTAACCGTCGGGAGGGGGAGGTTCACCCTTGTAACAAAGGGGTTTCACCTATTTAAAAGAGATTGGCTATCCTCCATGCGGGGACTCACCATCTAAAAAGCAGATCGGCTTTCGTCTCTCCAGCTACTAACCGTCCGAGAGGGTGCCATCTGAGGACCTAGGTTGACTAGTGTACCTACAGAGCTCAAACCCTATTTCAAATTTTCAAAAAGGCAGATCGGTTTTCGTCTCTCCAACTACTAACCGTCCGAGAGGGTGCCATCTCGAGGACCTAGGTTGACTAGTGTACCTACGGAGCTCAAACCCTATTTCAAATTTTCAAAAAGGCAGATCGGTTTTCGTCTCTCCAGCTACTAACCGTCCGAGAGGGTACCATCCGAGGACCTAGGTTGACTAGTGTACCTACGGAGCTCAAACCCTATTTCAAATTTTCAAAAAGGCAGATCGGTTTTCGTCTCTCCAGCTACTAACCGTCCGAGAGGGTGCCATCTGAGGACCTAGGTTGACTAGTGTACCTACAGAGCTCAAACCCTATTTCAAATTTTCTAAAAGTGGGGGATCCGAGGACCTGGGGACTCCGTAAGACCTGCAGAAAATCCAAGTTAATCAAATCTTAAAATGCAACTTTTATGAGGATTTGGGATCACCGGGGAACCTGCAGAAAGTTCAATCAAACATGATTAGTATGACAATTCTAAGTCCCGAGGAGAGACTTAAGAATTCTTAGACAAATTTTCAAAGTGTATTTGCGAAAGAAATGTATCCAATCACAATTTCAAATTTTTACCGAGGATGGATTTCGAATGACACATCCCGAGTGTTCTACAAAAAAGGTTGTCTTAAAATTTTTCCAAAAGTGTTTTCCTTCATCCAAGAGGGCTTCTCACCATTTGGGAAGGTTTTTCTTGAAATTCAAATCTGCTCACGTAAAACCTAACCTTGAGGTTTCGGGATCATTCGAGATGCATACAATCTGACTAATCAGAGAAGGCATTTTAAAGGGACTGTAATTCAGGCCAGGTCAAAGGCTTATCAATGGATATTCAATTTAAGGTTTAGAAATGAATCTTGATCAAAAATAGCTTCTTCGGGTCTACAAGTCAAGAATCCTCGAAGACATGATAAGACGAGATTGTACTTACCTCTTTAAGCGTAGCTTCCCGTGTGATCTCTTGCATCAACCTTGAAACACCTCTTAGATCAGAAAAGTTTTGGTGACGGGTTGTATTTTGGCTTAAGGTGGGCCCTTTAAGGACGGCTATATTTTCAAAGAGGGGTGAACTTTGGTGATCACCTTGACATTTTTCCAGCTTTCATTTGCTTTTTTAAGTAGATTCATGATCATTTTTTGCTCAATTGACTTTGAGGATTTTCCTCTTTTCATCTTAATGATTTTTCTTTAAGATTTATCTCTTTCCAGGGTGCTCTTTTCATGGGCTTTGGCCTTGCTTTTACCAGGCACTTTGCTTTTTCTAACCCTTTCATCAATCTTTGCATTGACTGGCTCTTTTGGAGACCGGTATCAAAATTCAAAGTTCTTCCGATCATGCTTTTTGATTCATTGCTGGTTATTCCTTTATTTGCCCCAGTGTAGGGAGGTGATCACCAACAAGGGTTTAGAAATGAGAATTCAATGGCTCAAATTGGCTCTTCAAAGGATAAGTGTTTAGGGATATAGAAGTGAAATGCTTTTCTTCACTTTGAGATGTTCCAAATCTCTGCCAGGAATCACCCGAAGCTATCACAAAAAGATTGATGCGAGTCAAGTACAATAAAGTCTTACCCGACCTTTTCTCCAAGAAATCATCCAATGAACCTCCAAATATGCCCCGGTGTGGGGTGGTTCTTGATGTGGTTATATTCACAAAATTCTCCCTTTTGGCTCGATTGGTTATCAAGGGATATAAATGTGTATGGATAATTTTGAAATGGAAATGCCTTTTCATCATTTCAATCCATGTAATCAACGCGAATGACCCCTACGTCCCAAGGTTAAGCTCTTTCACTCTATTACTCTCACTCATCGTTCAAGTGAATCGGGGACGTGTTTAAGGACAAAGTTTGCCTCTTTTCATCTGAAGGATCGTCTTTTGAAAAGCTTTCAAAACATGCCCTTTTATAGAAACTCGGGGCATTTCATCAAAAATTCATCATTCGCAAAAATCTTCATTGAGAGGGTATTCGAAAGACGTTTCTGAAATTTGAAAGGAATGTTTCTTTGAAAGAGCTCTGTTGCTTTGCAAATCCAAATTTTCTTAATTTCAAGCACGACGGTGTATGAAAATACTTTGTAAAGGAGGAAAACCTCAAACCTGTCTTCTTCAAATATTGACTTGTTCCTCGTAAAAACAAAAGGAAACAATCACTTCAAAACATTTAAAATTTTAAGTTCAGGCGGTTTTTTCTTGTCTCCTTCGGACGTTGACTCCCGTTTCCTGTAAAAACAAAAGGAATCGATCAGTCAAAGATATTCAAAATTTCAAATCCCGATGCGACTTCGTTCTACCTCCTTCGAATGTTGACTCCCGTTTCCTCCTTCGGATGTTGACTCCCGTTTCCCGTAAAAACAAAAGGAATCAATTAGTCAAAGATATACAAAATTTTAAGTTCGAAGCGATTTCTTCTCATTTCCTCCGGATGTTGACTCTCGTTTCCTGTAAAAACAAAAGGGATCAATTAATTCAAAGATGTTCAAAATTTCCGATCACATTCCAAATTTCAAATCCCGGCGACTTCCTCCTGTCTCCTTCGGATGTTGATTCTTGTTCCTCTGCAAGGTTCTTCGTGATTCCCAGTTTACCCGCAAAATACAAACGTATGCAAATGCATGTATGCAGATGTCATGCGAATGCAAAATTCTATGTGACTCGGGATCTGCTCATTAATCGCTCTCAAGCTCAATTTATTTCAAGGAAAATATCTCTTCACGGCATCCGAATTCACTGGACTTGCCAACTCTTCTCCATCCATGTTTACAAGTATAAGAGCTCCCCCGGATAAGACTTTCTGAATCACGTAGGGGCCTTCATAATTTGGCGTAAATTTGCCTCCCGGGTGTTGTGCATTTGGGAGCATTTTCTTCACAACTAGCATCCCTGTTTCAAAATTTCTGGGCTTGACCTTCTTGTTAAAAGCTCGGCCACTTTCTTCGGTAGCTCGACCATGACAGATGGCCCTTAATCGTTTTTCATCAATCAAATTCAATTGTTCACGTCTCGTCGGTTCCACTCCTCTTCCGTGAGCTCAACTTGAGACAAGGATCCTTAAAGAGGGGATTTCCACTTCTACCGGTAGGACTGCTTCCATACCGTATACCAAAGAGTAGGGAGTTGCCCCGGTCGAAGTACGAATCGAAGTTCGGTAGGCCATGAGAGCATATGGCAATCTCTCATGCCAATCTCGATATTCCTCAGCAGTTTTGGCCAATATCTTCTTGATATTCTTGTTTGCCGCTTCCACGCCTCCATTCATTTGTGGGCGGTAAGGTGAAGAATTTAGGTGTCGTACCTTAAATTGTTCCAACAATTGATCGACTACCTTGTTGTTCAAATTTGAGCCATTGTCTCGTAATGATGGCTCTTGGCACTCCATATCTTGAGATGATATCTCGCTTGATGAACTTGGCCACACTATTCGCAGTGACATTGGCATATGAGCTAGCTTCAATCCATTTGGTGAAATAATCAATAGCAAACAGAATGAAACGATGTCCGTTGGAGGCCTTTGGGTTGATAGGGCCGATCATATCAATTCCCCACATGCGAACGGCCGGGGCTCGACATTTGATGTAGCTCGGTTGGTGGCGCATTTATCCTGTCGCCGTATACCCGACATTGATGACAGGATCTAACATGCTGGTTGCAATCCGACTCGATAGTCATCCAAGAATATCCGAGTCTCATAATCTCCTTGGCGATGAGGTGACCATTCATATGCGGCCCGCACTCTCCTTCATGAATCTCTTTCATAATGAGATTTGCTTCTTTGAATTCACGCACCTCAAGCAGGATCGAGTCAAAGGATCTCTCGTATAGGATCCGTCCGCCGAGGAAAAATTTAGATGCCATCTTGCTTATGTACTTTTTATCTTCTCGGTTGACCGCTTCAAGGGAATTCGCCCTTCGAGAGGTAATTCTTGATGTCATGATACCACGGTTCCTCATCGGGTTCTTCTTCAATGACCATGCAAGATGCGGGTTGCTCAAGGATGTCAATCCTTAACGGTTCTATCTCAAGACCATTTTGCACTTGTAACATGGCTGATAATGTGGCCAAAGCATCAGCAAAATGGTTCGAGTTCTCGACTGAGATATTCAAAAGTGATCTCCCTCAAAATGTTGGATCGCTCCTCGAGGTACTTATGGTAAGGAATAAGCTTGGGATCCTTTGTCTTCCACTCCCCTTGAGTTTGTAAAATGATTAGCATGGAATCTCCATATACCAAAGTAGCTTCTTCACCTTTAATGAGATGGCCAATTGTAATCCTAGTATGCATGCTTCATATTCGAAATGTTGTTGGTGCAGGGGAATACCAACTTGGCTGAAACCGGATAATGTTGATCTTCGGGGGATATCAAAAGCGCCTCATGACTCGATCCAAAGTGAGGTTCACTGCGCCGTCAAGTACATTGTCCCTTTGTCTTCGATATATTCAGGATTTGACCTCCCTTGTTTTGCTCAAACGTCCTTAGGAGGGTTCTCGACTAGCATATCAGCAATCGCTCTTCCCTTGACTGATTTTTTGGGGAGAGGTTTTGATATCGAACTCTAAAAGCAGTGATTTGCCATTTAGCCATCTTTCCCAACAACGTTGGTTTCTCCAAAAGGTATTTGATGGGGTCATTCTCGGTGACCAATTCTATATGATAATGCAACAGATATCGCCTCAATCTCGTGGAGGACCGCACCAATGCTACGCAAGTCCTTTCCACCGCCGGATACTTGACTTCGATGTTGTAAACTTTTTGCTCAAATAATATATGGCCCGCTCTTTACGATCCTTGGGGTTAGTTTGGGCAAGTAAAGCTCCCAGGGATTCATCATTAACCTGTCGATATAGAGTTAGAGGAATGTTAGGGATAGGAGGTACCAATACTTGGAGGTTGTACCGAGATATTCCTTGATCTTCTCAAATGCTTGTTGGCATTCTCGCATCCCATTTCACCTTTGCACCTTTCTTTAGCAACTTGAAGAAGGGTTTCGCCGTTTCGATAGTTGGGATATGAATCTGGATATATAATTCAATCTTCCCAAGAAACCCCTTACTTCTTTAACAAGAAACAGGAGTTCCTATTTCCCATATGGCTTTGGAAGGGTCAATTTCAATACCACGGTTGCTCACCACAAATCCTAGCAGCTTTCCGGATCTTGCGCCAAATACGCATTTCGCAGGATTCAACTTGAGCTTATATTTTCTCAATCGATCAAATAACTTCTTCAGCACTTTAACATGGTCTTCTCCAGGCTTGGACTTGGCAATCATATCATCCACATAGACCTCGATCTCCTTATGTATCATATCATGAAAAAGGGTCACCATAGCCCTCGATATGTTGCACCTGCATTTTTCAACCCAAATGGCATCACCTTGTAACAAAAAGTTCCCCATTGTGTAGTGAATGAGGTCTTGATCTTATCTTCTTCCTTCAAGCATGATCCGATTATATCCCGAGAATCCATCCATAAAGGAGAACAATTCAAAACCCGCAAGATCGTGTCGACGAGCACATCAATGTGCGGTAGGGGAAAATCATCCTTGGGACTAGCTTTGTTCAAGTCCCGATAATCCACGCATATTCTAATTCTCCCATCCTTCTTCTTAATGGTACGATATTGGCGACCCAATCAAGCATATGGGACAGGCCTCGATAAATCCAACTTTAAGGAGCTTCATCACCTCTTCCTTGATTTTATCCGCCGTTCGGGATTCATTCTTCTCGGGTGATTGATTTATCGGGTGTGCAAGAAGGATCCGTGGGCAAAGCATGCTCCACAATCTCATTATCTAGACCCGGCATGTCAAGATACGACCAGTGCGAAGATATCTTGATATTCCTTGAGTAACACCGTCATTCTTAAAATATCTGCCTGCATGACGGTGTCCTCCTATTTTCACTTCCTTGACGCAAATGGAATCTCCCAAATTAATAGTGATAGGTTCTTCGGAAATAGGAGGCTTAGATTCTTCGAAACAATCCCATTCTTTCTTGATATCGCTCACATCAACCTTGTCTATATCAACTTCGCATGCATAGTCATCGAGCCGATCCGAGTCACATATTAACCTCGTTATGTATGGGTGGGATGACATGCCCGAAATGCACCATGAAAGGTTAGTATTTAAAGATGATAAAATTGAAGGATGCATGATTTTTATCATGAAAACATTTTTCAAATTCCAATTTTTTTAGACAAAGAAAGGAGAACTAGTCCACGATCTTCCCGGACATCCCGGTTCTCAAAAGCTATTTAAAATCCAAGATCATATGGCGGATCGTGCCTCAAGTTTCATGGTAGAATCAATTGTCATCATCGGACCAATCCGTTACTCCACATGTCTCGTAATCAAGTTCGTGATGATTTTCATTAATAGATGCAACTAAGAACAATACAAGATCGCACTTCCTGGATCACAAGATGTGACCCAAAGGGTGCTAAAACATTCAAAAAGTTTTAAAGCAAGTGGAGTAATCAAAATGCATTAAAAGATAAAGTTCGAAAGAGCCTTTTACTCGGGGTGGGGAAATCATCGTTCACCCACTCAATTATCACGTTCACCCGATTATCCAGGAACGGGTTGAATAAGTCCGGCTCTGCATTCTCGAAATGTCCTCATCTTCCAGCCATTTGCCTCCCTTAGAGAATACCTCGAATAAAGGGTTTAGGAGCATTTTTCCTCTAGCTTTCCATACATCGGTGCCTATGAAACGGCCACCTTGGCGTCCACGGCGTCCACGGTCTCCATAACAATTGTTTCGACCTCGGCCTCGACCGGTGTTATTTTTCGCTATTCCATTATAACCCTGACCAACCTTGTGGTCATTTGAGTCCAAATTCAAAGGGTTACGGATTCCCGACCATGTTTCCCTAATCCAAGTACCGGAATAAATCCATTCGAGAGTAGCACTTTTCCCGCCATAGTCGCAGGTTTCGAAAGCTCGGTATAGCCACCTTTGCATCCGGTGACACATGCATGACGAGATACAATGTCAAAGGTGTGATAACTCAGCTCCTCCTCTTTTGAGGGTTCAATGTATGGGACCATCCCTTTTAAAGCGGCTCGATGCCCGTCTCGCCATGGACGGTGATCAATTGACCCTTGACCACAAATTTTAACTTTTGATGCGAGAGAGGAAGGTACCGCTCCGCACACATGAATCCACGGTCTTCCCGAGGAGCAAGGTGAAGGCGCTTGGAATATCCAATACTTGGAACGGTATAGAAAATGTTACCGGTCCAATGACAATGTCCAATTCGATCTCTCCTACAACATTCTTGGAGACTCCATCAAATGATCGGATGGTGGCCTTGGATGTCTTCACAAAATCTTCATTGATCCCCAAGCTTCTCAAAGTGCTTAGTGGACACAAAGTTGAAAGCGGAACCATTATCAATCAAGACGTGAGGCACCTCTTTTCCGTGACACCTCACACTATGTAAAGGGCTTTGTTGTGGACCCGCCCTTCTTTCGGGAAGTCTTCGTCCGAGAAGGATATCTGGTCCTTCGAAGGATAAGCACCCACAAAGTCTCCCAATTGCACTTCGTTAATTGTCTCTGGAACATGCACCTCATCCAGCACCTTCAAAAGGGCGTCTTTGTGCTTTTCGGAATTTTTGAAGAGATCCAAGAAGGAAATGCATGCGGGCATCTTCCATAGCTTGGTCAACGACATCATATTCACCGGTCCTCACGACCGATTGCAACTTCTCAACCTCTTCCGCAGTTGGGATTCTCTTTTCAGAATCCACTTCTCTCGGGGATAACATCTTCCGGATCTCATTATGGCGTCAATCTCGCCCGTTCCATAATCCCAATGAACCGCCCTTGAGTTGTACTCTTCCATAGTGCGGTAATTTAATCCTCACCGGTATGATCTTTTCGGTAGTGATTCGATGTTGATGGTTTTTCCGAACTAGAAGCTTCTAACTCCCAGCTATCAACTTTGTTCAAATCAATCACAAAACGAATTGGGGCATCTACCATCCCAATCATTTCATCCTCATGAACGTCATCGGGGTTATGTTCTGGACTGGCCTTACCACAAGTGGCATTTTCTTCATCGAAATCCCTCTGCCTTTCTCTTCTGACTCTCAGGATAATCCCTTCAATCCTCATGCCAATCTCCACCAGATGTTGGAACGATGAGTACGTGTATGCATACATGCGATCAAAGTATTCCGCAGGAAGTGACTTTAGTACAAACTCCAACATTTCTCTCTCCGACAAATGGCGGTTGCACCATCACGGCGTGTTTCTTCCACCTTCTTGCAAAGAGCTCAAAACTCTCATCTTCACCTTTCCGGATGTTCAACAAATTAGCCTTAGTGAAATAACCCCTAATCCCAGCTTCAAAGTGACGTAAGTGTTGACACCTGAATTTTTAGTCGGTTTTCCTTTAGTTTTATTTTCCAAAATTCATTAAAAAATTCACAAAAAATCAAAAAATTAAAAAATCAACATTGGAAGCCTTGGCCAAGCTTAAGGAACCAATTTGGAACAAAAAATAATTTTTCATATTTTTCGCATTTTTTTTAATATTTTAGGAAAATAGGAAAATACTTGAAAAATTCATAAAAAATACTTTTCGAGGTCGCAAAAATACAGAAAAATTTTCAATATTTTTGTTTTAAT
>NW_025955887.1:0-50044 GCF_020921035.1 Rhodamnia argentea
TGTGATGCCATGATTGAGCCGAGGCGAGGTCGAGAGATCGACTTACCGATTTAGAAGTTCTTCGGTTGATTGAGCTGGTGCGATCAACTCCTGAGTCACTACGAAGCTCCTGGACTAGTTTTCGGGCCTCGATTCCCTCCGGATCGACCGCACGAAGATCTCACAGTCTCGCTTTGAAAATCGGGCTATGGCCGCCTCGAGAGCTCCTCTCTCTCTCTTTTCTCTCTCTCTAGTACGTTACGTTTGAGCGAGCAAATGAACCTCCTCCTACCTCGGGAACCTTCTTGGCCTTTTATAGTTGGTTTTGAATTTGGGCGCGCGCACGGGCGAGTTTGGACGAGCTGTCCACACGTGTGGACACGCGCAAAAATGGCTCGCCGGACGGTGACCGAATCGTTAAGATTCCGTCCAAAACCGTTTGAAGTCCATCGGGTCCAAAACGGCGTGAATTGCACCTTAACTTGAAAATATTGACTTTCACCTCGCCGGCCCTTTGGCCGTCGATTCCGCCGTGTTCCGGTGGCCATTGGCCGTGCCACCGGTGGCGATCGACGCGTCTTAACCTGCACCATAAAACCCCCACCACAATTGAGTCAATTAGGATCGAATTGCCCTCCAATTTGATCGTTGAAACTTGACATTCAAATCTGCAATTCGCGCAAATGAGAGGTTGAAGGCGACCTTTGTTTGGACCGGTTCGGCCAGGTCCGACCAGTGATCAGGCCCGGTCCGAACCGGTTCGAGACGGTGAATTTTGTGAATTTTTCAAAATTTAATGAAATTGAGTGGGAATTTTTGCAATTAAACCTCAAAATTGGAATTAGGGGCCTGGATATTATCTATAAATGCAATTTTGCCCCGAAAGTTCATGTCAATTTACACAAAAACCCCAAATTTTTCCAAAATCCCAAATTGGGGAAAAGTTCAATTGGATGTGTAATTGATCAAATTGGTCCCCGAAACCTATTCCAATCGATTTGAAATGCATTAAAACCCTAGGGGTAGTCCAATTTTGCAATGATAGTCCCTCAATTAAAAGTAATTTCAAAAATTGACCGATTGAGGGACTAAATTGAAAATATTTTGGGGATTTTGCCTAATTCGTGCAATTCGTGCAATTGAGGGTGCAATTGATCAAATTGAAGTTCAAAGGGACTGCAATTGAATGTCTAGACACAAAATGTGCAAAAATTGCAAATAAAAAGATTCAATTGGTATTTTTTTGTGCAAATTCAACTCTAGGTGTTGTGAAGTAACTCCTAAAATTGAACTCAATTTTTGATTTTTCTTGAGGTCAATATGAAAAAGGAATTATACAAAAAATATTGGACATTTTTGTGTATTTTTGTGACCTGGAAAAGCATTTTTTATGAATTTTTCAAGTATTTTCCTATTTTTCGAGAATATTAAAAAATGCGAAAAATATGAAAAATTATTTTTTGTTCCAAATTGGTTCCTTATGCTTGGCCAAGGTTTCCAATGTTGATTTTATAATTTTTTTGATTTTTTTGTGAATTTTTAATGAATTTTGGAAAATAAAATAAAAGGAAACCCGACTAAAAATTCGAGTGTCAACAATCATATCGTCCACATAGACCTCAATTTCCTTATGTATCATGTCATGAAAAAGGGTTACCATAGCCCTTTGATATGTTGCCCCTGCATTTTTCAATCCAAATGGCATTACCTTGTAACAGAAAGTTCCTCATTGCGTAGTGAATGAGGTCTTGATCCTATCTTCTTCCTTCGACATGATCGATTATATCCCGAAAATCCATCCATAAAGGAGAATAATTCAAAGCCCGCTGATCGTCGACGCAGTACATCAATGTGCGGCAAGGGAAAATCATCTTTCGGACTAGCTTTGTTCAAGTCCCGATAATTCACGCATATTCTAATTCTCCCATCTTTTTCTTAGCTGGGTACGATGTTGGCGACCCAATCAGCATATGGGACGAGCCTCGATAAATCCAACCTTAAGGAGCTTCATCACCTCTTCCTTGATTTTATGCGATTCAGGATTCATTCTTACGGGCGATTGATTTCTTGGTGTGCAAGAAGGATACGTGGGCGAGCATGCTCCACAATTTCACGATCTAGACCGCGCATGTCAAGATATGACCGGGCGAAGATATCTTGATATTCTTTGAGCAATACCGTCATTCTTAAAACATCTGCCACGACAAGTGCCCTCCTATTTTCACTTCTTTAACGCAATCAGAATCCCCCAAATTAATAGTGATAGGTTCTTCGGAAATAGGAGGCTTAGATTCTTCAAAACAATCCCATTCTTTCTTGATATCGCTCACATCAACCTCGTCATATCAACTTCGCATGCATAGTCATCGAGGTGATCGAGTCACATATTAACTGTTATGTATGGGTGGGGTGACATGCACGAAATGCACCATGAAAGGTTAGTATTCAAAGATGATAAAATTGAAGGATGCATGATTTTTATCATGAAAACAATTTTCAAATCCCAATTTTTTAGACAAAGAAAGGAGAACTAGTCCACGATCTTAGGACATCCTGGTTCTCAAAAATTATTTAAAACCCAAGATCATATATGGCGGATCGGGCCTCAAGTATCATGGTAGAATCAATTGTCATCATCGGACCAATCCGTTGCTCCACATGTACGTAATCAAATTTGTGATGATTTTCATTAATAGATGCAACTAAGAACAATACAATATTGCACTTCCTGGATCACGCGCATGTGACCCAAAGGGTGCTAAAACATTCAAAAAGCTTTAAAGCAAATGCAGTAATCAAAATGCATTAAAAGATAAAGTTCAGAAAGAGCCTTTTACTCAAGGGTGGGGAAATCATCGTCCAGCCATTCAATTATCACGTTCACCCGATTATCTAGGAACGGGTTGAATAAGTCCGCTCTGCATCTTCGGCGATGTCTTCATCTTCCACCATTTGCCTCCTTTAGAGAATACCTTGAATAAGGGGTTCAGGAACATTTTCCTTTGGCCTTCCATGCATCGGGGGCTAAAAAAAAGGCCCCTTTGTGGTCCCTTTTTTAATACCAATTTTTTTATTTTTTTTTTTTTTTTTTTTTTTTTTAAATTTTAAAAAAAAATAAAAAAAAAAAAAAAAAAAAAAAAAAAAAAAAAAACCCCTGGAAAAACTAAAAAACCAATTTGGAACAAAAAATATTTTTCATATTTTTCGCATTTTTTTTTATTTTAGGAAAATAGGAAAATACTTGAAAAATTCATAAAAAATACTTTTCGAGGTCGCAAAAATACATAAAAATGTTCAATATTTTTCTTTTAATTCCCTTTTAATATTGACCTCAATAAAAATCAAAAATTGAGTTTAATCTTAGGTGTTTCTTCACAACGCCTAAGGTTGAATTTGCACAAAAAATACCAATTGAGTCTCTTTATTTGCAATTTTTGCACATTTGTTGTCTAGACATTCAATTGCAGTCCCTTTGAACTTTAATTTGATCAATTCCACCCTCAATTGCACGAATTGCACGAATTAGGCAAAATCCCCAAAATATTTTCAATTTAGTCCCTCAATCGGTCAATTTTTGAAATTACTTTTAATTGAGGGACTATCATTGCAAAATCGGACTGTCACCCTATGTTTTCATGCATTCTAAATCGATTGGAATGGGTTTCAGGATCCAATTTGGTCAAATTGACACTCAATTGAACATTTCCCCAATTTGGGATTTTAGAAAAATTTGGGGTTTTTGTGCAAATTGATAAGAAATTTTGGGCGAAATTGCATTTCTAGATAATATCCAGGCCCCTAAGTGCAATTTTCAAATTTAATTGCAAAAATTCCAAGTCAATTTTGTTTAATTTTGAAAATTACGCGAAGTTCATTATGCGAACCGGTTCGGACCGGTCGGCCCGCCGGTCGGACCCGGTCGAACCGTCCGGCTGAGTCTTCGTCTTCCTCAGAACGCCCGTGCATATGAACAGTGAATGGCATGATTTGGACGATCAAATTGACAGGCCAATTGGTGATAATCGAAGCAATTAATTTAGGCGTTTTGTTCCCCAGGTTGATACGCGTTGATTGAGCCAAGTATCAAGATCAATGGCCGCGGAGGAGCTCCGGCGAGCCGATCAAAGTCACGGCGACATGAAAAAGTCAACGGCACTGCAAATCAAGTGCAATTCGCGCGTAATTGACATCGCCGGAGCACCAACGGAGTCCAACGGAATTGCATTCCGTTCTTGACGCCCGTTTAGACCATTTGGCACACTTGAGCACGTGCGGAGGAAGCTCGGCCAGCTCACATTCGACGCGCAAATTCGAAAGTGGGTATAAATAGGCTGGGAAGCTTCGCGAATGAGGGAGGTTCATTTGCTCGCCCGGGCAACAGAATAGAGATAGAGAGAGAGAGAAAGCGAAGGAGAGCTCACCTTCTCGCCCGAGCGATCGAAGGTTTGAGCTCGGTGCAGTGAGTTCTTCGCGAAGGCAATCCCGGAGAGAATCGAACCTCGCCGCTACTTCGGGAAGCTTGCCGAACCTTGGAGAAGCGATCGCGGCCTCTGGATTAGCTCGAAACCTTCAAAATCGGTGAGTCGACTTCTCAAGCTTCTTGCTTGTGCAATCATGGCGTCGCATCATCCCGAGCATGATTGTTGCAATTAGTTTGTGCGTTTTACTCCTTGAGCATCAACGACCACAATCGCACTTCGTTTTTGCATCGATTTCCCTCGAATCACGCGAGTCGAACCCCCAACCTTGCTCGGTGCGGCCGAACAACGCGGGGCTATTTCGGACCTTGCGAGCTCGATCGAGCTCGAGGTAAGTTCACTTACCTCTTATTACGGCTTACGTGTGATATGATTTGATTGTTATGCTATATCTTTGTGCGTTTGAAGTTACGGTTGTCGCATTGTGATTGATCGATTCTCGCGATTTAGTGGATAAAATACTTAGATCTTTGGATATGTTATAGAGGAGGTTCGGGTGAGTTGTTTGGCGTTGGTTTCACGTTATTCCGGCGAGATCTCACCGTCGGATCTCGCCGGAGGGGATGTCGGCCGTCCGTTTAGTGGTCGTCGCGAGGAAGAAGAAGAAGGTGACGTGGCGGTCAACGTGGTCGGCGGTCGACGTGTCGGGCGCCCGGTTGGTCCAGCTCGTCGGCCGGCTCGGCTCGGCCGTTGGCGCGGACAGGCGAGTCGAGATCTCATCCAACGGCCCGGATTATTAGTTGAGTTTGATTACGGGCCGTTGGATCTTTATTTTTATATTTTTGGATATTAGATATATTAGATTAGAAAATAGAAAATGTAAAACGGTGTCGTTTAATGTAGGCGATTCGGCGTCGTTTTGGCTATAGAATGGATGGACGGTCCCGGATCAAGTCTAGGTTAGATCATGACCGTTCATGCATTTACGATCCGGCGTCGTTTTAGCAAGAGTAGGACGAATGGCTGAGATGAGATCTAGGTTAGATCTCGGCCGTTCATTCGATAAGCGGATACGTCGTCGTTTTGGTTCCGAAAGATTGGACGGTGCGAGATCGGGTTTAGAATTAATCGCGGCCGTTCATTGCTATAAGTGATGCGGCGCCGTTTAGACTAAGACCCGGAAGCGTCGTCGTTTTGATTAGGGTAGAGTCAATGGCTGAGATTGATTTAAGAGTTGATCTCGGCCGTCCATTTCTTTTATATATTTTCGAATAATAGGAAATTAGTTTAGAAAATAAAAAAAATCAAATAAATAGCATACGGCGCCGTTTTAGGCGTAGAGGGTGCACGGCGGTCGGACCGGGTTGACCGGCCGTTGACCGGTTTGACCCGGTCCGGTTCATTAATAAAAAATAATAAAAAATAAAAAGAAATTTCCAAAAATCCAAAAAAATTGTAAAAATACTTAGAAAATTCATAAAAATTCCCAGATTTTCACAAAAAATTTCTAAAAATTCCTAGATCGATTCGGGACTCATAAAGTCTGGATCGAAAATTTTTGAGACTTCAAGGGTCGATTAATTTCGATCGGGAAAATTTCCAATATTTTTTAAAAATAAATAAAAATTCCAAAAAATAGAAAAAATTAGAAAAATTCAAGAAAATCACAAAAAATGAGAAATGGCCACATTCAACTGGCCAAATCGAAATTTTGTGATTTTCGAGTCCCAACCCCAAAAAATGACCATTCTACCCTTACGGGCCATTCGCCCCAAATTTTTACCAAATCACCCCGATACCCAAAATTGATTTTTGTGTGGGCCGATAGGGCCATTTTAGACATATCAAACCCTGATTGATTGATTTGATTGCTTGTAATGATTTTGACTTGTGCGTTAATTCCTCGATTGTGATTGATTAGGATAGAAAAATCCCATACGTATGAATACTTAGATTTTTTTTTAGGACCTACCTCATCTTATATCGCATCTGCATGAAATCTTAGGTTAGAAAAACAATCAACATCGGTAAGCAGAAAGGGCGTCAAATATGAAACTTGGCGTAACCAAATCCCCGGACCCAAAATCTCTGGTTTTCGCGGAACCGAACGGTTTCTCCCGACCGCTCGGTAAGGTTTTCCGATCGTACCTTCCAATAAATCGATCGGTGGCGACTCCAAATTGCATGTACATCTCGCACATGCCACGACCACACAAGGTCAATTTCGATATTTGAAAAATTTTACCCGACATCGCGATTCGAGTAATGGGTCTTGGGAGAGACTCGCGATCCCCCATATATATGCCTATAAAAGGAGGGATCGGCTCGTTAGCCCTATTCCACCCGGGAAGGAAATTTCCGGGAGGGTCGCGACAGGTGGCGACTCCGTTGGGGAATACTTTAAGAGGATTTAAGCCGATAAAAATGCTGATTGTTTTCTAACCTCGTTTTTTGCGAGATGCTCTTGAAGATGAGGTACGTCCACTAACAAAAAAGTGTTAAATGTTGATGCGAGATGGGAGTTATAAGGGGTGGCGTCTGTGCTAACCATTTTTGATGCGAGATATGGAGTTTTGGATTGTTTGTTTATTTATGCAAATTTTGAAGCGGTGTTTTGAATATAAATTGTGGTGCATGTCTTGCATATTTCGAGGATCACGACACTTGCACACACAAGCGCCTAAACCCGAGCCGCGAAATCACCTCTTAGGTCGCCATAGATAGGGATCGGTATGCGAAGCTCTTGTGTTTGATTGCACTTGGGTTGACCATATTTGATCCCGCTCGCTATGTAAGATTGATGGTCCTACCCACTTGTTGTTTGATTGCGCTTGTGGGCGGCCCATCGATTTGTATAGCGGGAGCCTTTTTTAGGTCCATACCCGAGCCTTTTTGATTTCTTTAGAGTTAAACCTCACTGTCTCATGCGCATGTGAAATGGATGGTTGGTATACCTAAAACCAAAAACCAAAAAGAGTAACATCGGTTGGTAAGGCTTTCTACCCTTTTATTTTGAACTTGTAAATTTAAATTTTGCATATCATACATTTCCACTACATATCATCACAATTTGTAAGATCGTTTAAGTGATCGGGGTTGAAAGTCAAATTTTCCTTTTTAGGATAGATGGCGCCCCAAAGTCGTGTTGATGCACCCGATGTATTCACATGGGAGCGGAGGACCATTCGACGCGAGGACCGAGTACCCGCTACATTCCGAGTTTTCGGATTTGTTCACGGACGAGAGCTCAACGGACGGAATCGCATCCGTAGCGAGAGTTGCGATTATACCCGATGTGGACGATATTTGGAGCTCGGCGCGAGAAAGAAAGAATCTGGGAATTGTACATGAAGTTGGCGAGGAAGCCTCATGCTACCAAGACGGCCCCAAAACATTCCCCGATTAAGAAGAAGGAAATCATCACCATATCCTCGATGATGAAGAAGATATCAAGCTTCCCGAGATAGTAGAGATTTCATCGGATGAGGATACCATTCTTCTTGTCTAGATTAGTACGACTTTGGGGCATTTTCTAGGTTTCATTATATTTTGAGTCTATTATGTACTTTCATCGACATTTATTGTCCGAACATCTCTAGATCTTGTCATGTTCTATCTTTTTTGACTTTATTGTATTAGACTTGTAAATTTCATGAGTTGTCAATTTGTGAACGACTTTTTACCCCGATTACGCTTAAACGATCCTAATCAAATTACATGCCATCTTTGGGTGAGATTTGGTCCATAATTACCCTATTTGGCTTATTTGGGTCAAGTGGGAGTAGTTGACCCTCATGTTACCAAAAGATGACATGGAATTTGGTTAGCACATTTGCATCACATTACATGCATATGCATATTAAAGCGTGGTAATTGACTTTAGGATCATCATTTTTGCATTTTTTAGATCATGGGGAATGGAGACATCAAAGTCATCCCAATACCGCGCAAGGAACTCGCTATATGGTGGGATCGCCTCGACATCGTCAACAAAGCCTATGTGGAAGGACGTTTGGGACGACTTGTAGATTTGATCAAAGTGGAATACCAACCGGCGCTCATTCAAGCACTAGCCAAGGCATGGGACGCGCGAACAATGACGTTCAACTTTCGAGGATTGGAATTGACCCCTACGCTTGAGGAGTATACCGCTATTATCGGGGCCAAATTTGAAGAACGTATAGCTCAACCCCCTTTGGACATGGATTCCACTCGTTCGTTATCGAGTTTCCTTCGCCTTAAAACTTCTGAAATTGAAAAAGTTTACAAGTCCAATTCCAACAAGTTCACATTCTCGTTCCTTTTCGATAATTATTCCTCTCTACCCACCGAAACCGGTCATAAATCGGGAAAGGTGTTCATTTTGGCTTTCTTTGCATTCGTTCTATTCCCGACTTCTAGAACTACTTTTGACCCCTCCATAACCCATATAGCCGGACAAGCGTGTTGTCACTTGGGATTATTCGTACATGATCTTAGCTGAGACTTTTCTCTCCCTGAATCGTTCCAAATCTTCAAAAAAGGCTGTTTTCCAAGCGTCTAGCGGATTACTCCACTTGTGGTTCACCTCTCATATAAAGACTTTCCAACTCCGGGTGGGGTGTTATGAGATCAATGAGCACGTTCACCCCCTTAGATCCTTCCTTAAGTGTCAATCCCTTGTACCCAAATACTCATTCAAAAAGTGGGTTGAGCTATTGGACAATTTGAAACCCGAGCATATTAGATGGCGTTTGACTTGGCCCAAGATCGTAGAAGCTCGCATTTCGGGTATTGAAGATAACCCTATCCCCTTATTGGGATGTACCGGCGCTGTGGCATATTACCCCATTCGAGTGGTGAGGCAATTTGGAGTTCTACAAGAGATACCACCGGATGTTTGTCCCGGGATCTTCTCATTCGATATGATACGAGGAAAGCTCACTAAGGAAACAAAGGAGTTGTATCGGGCCCGGATCAAGCTTATTCTTCACGCTTTGAAGAATTCCCCACTGCAACAAGTTGAATGGCCGGACTATTTGGACGATGAGATGAACGTTCACGGGGCCTCCAAGGAGTATATCCAGAAGTTTAAGGAGTATCGCCAATCAATGGTAGAGCCATATGTACCCGAGTGCGTATCTCCTCGGATTGAAGAAGTAGAGTCATATGAGCCGGAGTACATAGTACCATATGTAGGGAGTAGAACCGTACATTCCCGAAGATCCGGAGCAGTGGATATCGAGAAGAGGGAGAAGACCCATACTTGTGGGATTCCGATGGATCGAGAAGAGCAAGAAGAGTGGAAGCGTCCCCGACTTGGATAGATCCATTCCCCCATTTAGATTTTACATATTTGTTATCTTTTAGATACTTTTGAACAATTTGGTTTGTAATGAATACATACTATTTCTTTTATGAGCATTTCATGCATACATATAGAAAAGTCAATTACCACGGATCAATGTCTCCAATTCTTAATATTTCCCATACTGATTTGATATTCTGAAAATAGGTGAGTGATAAATACGAGGACTCGTAGTAAAAAGCGCGCAAGTTAAGGATGGAACAAGAAGAGCTCGCACCTCGTGTGGGTAATCTGGAGAATCAAATGAATGTGATCGCCACAATGGTGGCGGAGATGAAAGGCAATGATGATTGCAAGCCGGGGGAGATACCCCGTTGACCCTAATTCTCAAGCTCCTGCGGGGCCATCCGATGGAGCAAACGCTAATCCGGCGCCCGCCGTAATCCAACTCCGAATCCGGAAAGACCGCCTAAGGATCCTCCCATTGTGATTGACCTGGAGAAAAAGGAGAAGCAAGTCCTCAAAATGGAAGAGGAAATTAAGAGGCTCGCTAAGATCGAAGAGTGTTTGGCGAGTCAAGGTTATGAGCTCTCGAGATTCGACAAGGTTGCACCGTTCGAAAAGATAGAGGTTCTGCTGATTACAAGGAGCCGGACTTTGTAAGAAGATATAATGGGACCGGGTGTCCCAAGGCGCACTTGAAGTATTACTTGCGTCGAATGTCGCGGTTCTCCGACAACATTCCACTCTTGGTTAACACTTTCCGGGAAAGCCTATGCGGGGCAGCCCCGGCGTGGTTCATTGAATTGGAGCCGAGAGAGGCTCGCCGATTGGGATAAGCGGCGAGACGAGTTCCTTCGGCAATACAAGTTTAACACTTTGACCGCCCTAACTAGAGAGGACCTTTTAAGGACAGTAAAAGGAAAGAGCGAGGCCGTTCGCGCCTACGCCCGAGAGATGGGAAGCGCGGCTGTGCAAGTAAAACCGCCCGTCCCGGAAGATGAACTAATAGATCTGTTTCTCAAGGCCCTTCCGTTTGAATTTTTCGACAAGCTGAACACCTGCGGGTGTCGGACATTTGCACACCCGATCAAGGTGGCGGAGCGTCATGAGTGGGCGAGAGAGAAGAAGATACGAGGCGCCTTTCAAACGCCAATACCCTTTGAGAAGGGATATTAGGGAGCAAAGCTGGAGAAGTAGCTTTTGTCCCTAATCCGCCAAAGCCCAGAAATTTCTCGCCTTCAATTCCTACCCAAGGAACGTCCTCCTGGACCGCTTCCAACCCACCGGAATTCGGAAAGAAAAACCCAGTTGTTTTCACCCCACTACCCCGACCCTTATCCAAGTTGTTACCCATGCTTTTGGAGAATCGTTTAGTTGCAAAAGAGCCACCTCGAGCTCACCCGCCAAGATTTCCTGGGTATGATGAGACCCCGGACATGCGTATACCATATGGGAGAAAGGGGGGCATAACGCGGATAAGCTGTCTCGCTCTGAAATTCAAGGTGCAAGCATTGATCGACGGAAAAGTTCTGGAATTTGATAAAGCCGAACCGAATGTGCAGCGAGAACCCGCTACACGAGCATCGTGAGGTGAACGCGATCTTTGGAGATGAAGAGGAAGAGGTTCTGGAGTTCATAGTGAATATGGATAAAATGCGGGATGTCTTGACATTAGCCTCGCAATACCCGGAAGGAGAGAGTATTTCCGGGAGCAAAAAGAAACTTGCTTGGAAAAATTAATTAGCTTGGGCGTCATAGGAAGAATGGAAAATGTCGCTTTCAAGGGGACCTACGTGGCGGTGAACATGCTTTGTCCGAGGAGTTCGCAATGAAACCTACGAGGGAGCTCTTTTGAAAATACCCTCGGGATATTTGATGAGCGTCAAAGATGGTCAAGAAATTGAAGAGATAGACGAATATGAAGTCCGTCTGGATAAGGCCCGCCGAGGCGACAGGAGATTTTTGCGAGAAAGCCCTAGAGAGGGGCGAAATAGTTGATAACCTGGGGAAGATAGTGGTGGGTACAACTTTAAAGTGCTATATTCGGCGCCCCCGAGTTTCTTTGTCAATTCTGGAGATGTAGTCCCCGATGGGTGGGGTGGAATGGATGACCCCACAAGTGACGAATTTGTGGGAACGATCGATGAAGTTAAGGACCAAGCGGCTCCTCGGGATGAACAGAGGAACCAAGAGGTTGATATGCGACTTTCTAATGCGGAGACGCATATACGTCATTTTGACGACTATGGTAGCAGAATTATCGCAATTAATGGCCGGGAACAACGCCACAAGAATAGAAGAGAATATGCAGATTACGGAGATACGGCGGGCCATGGAAACACGAGAATCGAAAGATCGCTCTACTACAAGAGCAAGGAGATGACGTGTCGAGGAAAATGGATGAGTTGAAGGAGCTGATTACGCCACTCACCCAAGCGAGAAATGTCCCGCCTCAAGGTGTGAACCCGAGGGTGGTCTTCCGCACGAAGTATAATGGCGGCCGGGTGTCCTCGGCGCATGTCTCATACTATCTTCGCCAAATGGTTGGCCACCATGAAGATGACGAAACACGATCCGGAACTTTGGACAAAGTTTAATGGGCCTCGCGCTGGTATGGTTTCAATCAATCGATCTAGGCTGGGTCCCAGTGGGAGGATTTATCGAGCACTTCATACGACACTTTGAAGCTGGAATCGAGAGGTTATTTCACTAAGGCTAATCTGTTGAATATCCGGAAAGGGGAAGACGAGAGTTTTGAACTCTTCACTAGGAGGTGGAAGAAACACGCTGTGATGGTACAACCGCCCTTTGTCGGGAGAGAAATGTTGGAGTTCGTCTTGAAGTCACTTCCGGCGGAATACTTTGATCGCATGTATGCATACACTTACTCGTCGTTCCAACATATGGTGGAGATTGGTATGAGAATTGAGGGGATTATCCTAAGAGTCAAAAGGGAAAGGCGAGAGAGATGCGGATGAAGAAAACGCCACGGCGATAAGGCCCGGTCCGAACATAACCACGAGGAGGTTCATGAGGATGAAATGATTGGGATGATAGATGCCCCAATTCGTTTCGTGATTGATTTGAACAAAGTTGATAGCTGGGAGTTAGAAGCTTCTAGTTCGGAAAAACCATCAACATCTGAATCACTACCGAGAAAAGATCATACCGGTGAGGATTAAATTACCGCTTGTGGAAGAGTACAACTCAAGGGCAGTTCATTGGGATTATGGAACGGGCGAGATTGACGCCATAATGAGATCCGGAAGATGTTATCCCCCGAGAGAAGTGGATTCGAAAAGAGAATCCCAAGCTGCGGAAGAGGTTGAGAAGTTGCAATCGGTCGTGAGGACCGGTGAATATGATGTCGTTGACCAAGCTGCGGAAGATGCCCGCACAGATTTCCTTACTTGGATCTCTTCAAAAATTCTGAAAAGCACAAAGACGCCCTTTTGAAGGTGCTTTGGATGAGGTGCATGTTCCGGAGACAATTAACGAAGTGCAATTGGGAGACTTTGTGGGTGCTATCCTTCGAAGGACCAGATATCCTTCTCGGACGAAGACTTCCCGAAAGAAGGGCGAGTTCACAACAAAGCCCTTTACATAGCTGTGAGGTGTCACGGAAAGGAGGTTCCTCACGTCTTGATTGATAATGGTTCCGCTTTCAACTTGTGTCCACTAAGCACTTTGAGAAGCTTGGGGATCAATGAAGATTTTGTGAAGACATCCAAGGCCACCATCCGATCATTTGATGGAGTCTCCAAGAATGTTGTAGGAGAGATTGAGCTGGACATTGACATTGGACCGGTAACTTTCTCTATACCGTTCCAAGTATTGGATATTCCAAGCGCCTTCACCTTGCTCCTGGGAAGACCGTGGATTCATGTGTGCGGAGCGGTACCTTCCTCTCTGCATCAAAAGTTAAAATTTGTGGTCAAGGGTCAATTGATCACCGTCCATGGCGAGACAGGACATCGGGCCGCTTTAAAAGGGATGGTTCCATACGTCGAACCCTCAAAAGAGGAGGAGCTGAGTTATCACACCTTCGACATTGTATCTGTCATGCATGTGTTACCGGATGCAAAGGTGGCTATACCCGAGCTTTCAAGACCTGCAACTATGGCGGGAAAAGTGCTACTCTCGAATGGATTTATTCGGGTCTTTGGATTAGGGAAATATGGTCGGGGAATCCGTAACCCTTTGAATTTGGGCTCAAATGACCACAAGGTTGGTGCGGGTTATAGCGGAATAGTGGAAAATAACATAGGTCGAGGCCGAGGTCGAAACAATCGTTATGGAGACCATGGACGCCGTGGACGCCAAGGTGGCCGTTTCATAGGTACCGATGTATGGAAAGCTAGAGGAAAAATGCTCCTAAACCCTTTATTCGAGGTATTCTCTAAGGGAGGCAAATGGCTGGAAGATGAAGACATCTACGAGGATGCGAGCCGGACTTATTCAACCCGTTCCTGGATAATCGGGTGAACGTGATAATTGAGTGGCTGGACGATGATTTCCCCACCCCCGAGTAAAAGGCTCTTTCTGAACTTTATCTTTTAATGCATTTTGATTACTGCATTTGCTTTAAAGCTTTTTGATGTTTTAGCACCTTTGGGTCACATCTTTGTGATCCAGGAAGTGCGATCTTGTATTGTTCTTAGTTGCATTTATTAATGAAAAACATTTCAAATTTGATTACGAGACATGTGGAGCAACGGATTGGTCCGATGATGACAATTGATTCTACCATGAAACTTGAGGCCCGATCCGCCATATGATCTAGGATTTTAAACAGCTTTTGAGAACCGGGATGTCCGGGAAGATCGTGGACTAGTTCTCCTTTCCTTATCTAAGAAAATTGAAATTTGAAAAATGTTTTCATGATAGGAATCATGCATCCTTCAATTTTATCATCTTTGAATACTAACCTATCATGGTGCATTTCAGGCATGTCATCCCACCCATACATAACAGGTTAATATGTGACTCATATCAGCTCGATGACTATGCATGCGAAGTTGATATAGACGAGGTTGATGTGAGCGATATCAAGAAAGAATGGGATTGTTTCGAAGAATCTAAGCCTCCTATTTCTGAAGAACCTATCATCATTAATTTGGGAGATTACATTGCGTCAAGGAAGTGAAAATAGGAGGACACCTGTCGGCAGCGAGATATTTTAAGAATGACGGTGTTACTCAAGGAATATCAAGATATCTTCGCACGGTCGTATGCTTGACATGCCGGGTCTAGATCGTGAGATTGTGGAGCATGCTTTGCCCACGGATCCTTCTTGCACACCAGTAAATCAATCACCCGGAAGAATGAATCCTGAGGCTGGCGGATAAAATCAAGGAAGAGGTGATGAAGCTCCTTAAAGTTGGATTTATCGAGGCTGTCCCATATGCTGATTGGGTCGCCAATATCGTACCAGTTAAGAAGAAGGATGGGAGAATTAGAATATGCGTGGATTATCGGGACTTGAACAAAGCTAGTCCCAAGGATGATTTTCCCCTACCGCACATTGATGTGCTCGTCGACGATCTTGCGGGTTTTGAATTGTTCTCCTTTATGGATGGATTCTCGGGATATAATCAGATCATGCTTTGAAGGAAAAAGATAAGATCAAGACCTCATTCACTACACAATGGGGAACTTTTTGTTACAAGGTGATGCCATTTGGGTTGAAAAATGCAGGTGCAACATATCGGAGGGCTATGGTGACCCTTTTTCATGATATGATACATAAGGAGATCGAGGTCTATGTGGATGATATGATTGCCAAGTCCAAGCCTGGAGAAGACCATGTTAAAGTGCTGAAGAAGTTATTTGATCGATTGAGAAAGTATAAGCTCAAGTTGAATCCTGCGAAATGCGTATTTGGCGCAAGATCCGGAAAGCTGCTAGGGTTTGTGGTGAGCAGCCGTGGTATTGAAATTGACCCTTCCAAGATTAAAGCCATATGGGAAATAGGAACTCCTATTCTTGTTAAAGAAGTAAGGGGTTTCTTGGGAAGATTGAATTATATATCGAGATTCATATCCCAACTATCGAAACGGCAAAACCCTTCTTCAAGTTGCTAAAGAAAGGTACAAAGGTGAAATGGGATGCGGAATGCCAACAAGCATTTGAGAAGATCAAGGAATATCTGGTACAACCTCCGGTATTGGTACCTCCTATCCCTGACGTTCCTTTAACTCTATATCATTTGTTAATGATGAGTCCTTGGGAGCTTTACTTGCCCAAACTAACCCCAAGGATCGTAAAGAGCGGGCCATATATTATTTGAGCAAAAAGTTTACAACATCGAAGTCAAATACCCAACGAGTGGAAAGGACTTGCGTAGCATTGGTTTGGGTCCTCCACAGATTGAGGCGTATACACTTTGCATTATCATATAGAGCTGGTCATTGAAAATGACCCCATCAAATACCTTTTGGAGAAGCCAACATTGTTGGGAAAGATGGCTAAATGGCAAATACTTGCTTTCGAGTTCGATATCAAAACCTCTCCCCAAAAATCTGTCAAGGGAAGAGCAATTGCTGACATGCTAGCCGAGAATCCTCCTAAGGACGTTTGAGCAAAACAAGGGAGGTCAAATCCTGAATATATCTGAAGACAAATGGACAATGTACTTTGACGGTGCGGTGAACCTCCTTTGGATCGAGCCTAGAGGGCGATTCGATATCCCACGAAGATCAACATTATCCGAGTTTCAGCCAAGTTGGTATTCCCTGCACCAACAACATTTCGAATATGAAGCTTGCATACTAGGATTACAATTGGCTATCTCATTAAAGGTGAAGAAGCTCTTGGTATACGGAGATTCCATGCTAATCATTTTACAAACTCAAGGGGAGTGGAAGACAAAGGATCCCAAGCTTATTCCTTATCATAAATACCTCGAAGAGCTGATCCAACACTTTGAGGAGATTACTTTCGAATATCTGCGAGAACTCGGAACCATTTTTGCTGATGCTTTGGCCACATTATCAGCCATGTTACAAGTGCAAAATGGTCTTGAGATAGAACCGTTAAGGATTGACATCCTTGAGCAACCCGCATCTTGCATGGTCATTGAAGAAGAACCGATGAGGAACCGTGGTATCATGACATCAAGAATTACCCTGCGAAGGGCGAATTCCCTTGAACAGTCAACGAGAAGATAAAAAGTACATAAGCAAGATGGCATCTAAATTTTTCCTCGGCGGACAGATCCTATACAAGAGATCCTTTGACTCAGTCCTGGCTGAGGTGCGTGAATTCCAAAGAAGCAAATCTCATTATGAAAGAGATTCATGAAGGGGAATGTGGACCGCATATGAATGGCCACCTCCTCGCCAAGAAGATTATGAGACTCGGGTATTCTTGGTTGACTATCGAGTCGGATTGCAACCTAGCATGTTAGATCCTGTCATCAATGCCGGGTATACGGCGACGGGATAAATGCGCCGCCAACCGAGCTACATCAAATGTCGAGCCATGGCCATTCTGCATGTGGGGAATTGATATGATTGGCCCTATCAACCCAAAGGCCTCAAACGGACATCGCTTTATTTTGGTGGCTATTGACTACTTCACTAAATGGATTGAAGCCAGCTCATATGCCAATGTCACTTTGCGAATAGTGTGGCTAAGTTTATCAAGCGAGATATCATCTCAAGATATGGAGTGCCAAGAGCCATCATTACGAGACAATGGCTCAAATTTGAACAACAAGGTTGTCGATCAACTATTGGAACAATTTAAGGTACGACACCTTAATTCTTCGCCTTACCGCCCGCAAATGAATGGAGCTGTGGAAGCGGCAAACAAGAACATCAAGAAGATATTGGCCAAAGCTGCTGAGAAATATCGAGATTGGCACGAAAGATTGCCATATGCTCTCATGGCCTACCGAACTTCAATTCGTACTTCAAGCTGGGGCAACTCCTTACTCTTTGGTATACGGTATGGAAGCGGTCCTACCAGTAGAGGTGGAAATCCCCTCTTTAAGGATTCTGTCTCAAGTAGGGCTCACGGAAGATGAATGGAGTCGACAGAGACACGAACAATTGAATTTGATTGACGAAGCGATTAAGGGCTATCTGTCATGGTCAAAGTTATCGGAAGAAAGTGGCCGAGCTTTTAACAAGAAGGTTAAACCTAGAAGTTTTGAAGCGGGGATGCTAGTTGTGAAGAAAATGCTCCCAAACGCACAACACCCGGGAGGCAAATTCATGCCAAATTATGAAGGCCCCTATGTGATTCGGAAGGTCTTATCCGGGGGAGCTCTTATACTTGTAAACATGGATGGAGAAGAATTGGCAAGTCCGGTGAATTCGGATGCCGTGAAGAGATATTTTCCTTGAAATAAATTGAGCTTCGGAGCGGTTGATGAGCGAGATATGAGTCACATGAAAATTTTGCATTTGCATGACATCTGCATACATGCATTTGCATACGTTTGTATTTTGTAGGTGGGTGGGAATCATGAAGAACTTTGCGAGCAAGCGATCAAAACAGGGAAGTTATCCGTTACTTTGGATCACGGATTTTGAATATCTTGGACTAATTGTTTCCTTTTGTTCTTTACGGGAAACAGGAGTCGACACCCGAAAGAGGAGACGGGAGTCAACATCCGAAGGAGATAAGAAGAAATCACTTCGGGATTTGAAAATTTGAATATCTTGGACTGATTGTTTCCTTTTGTTTTTACGGGAGACAGGAGTCAACGTCCGAAGGAGACGAGAAGAAATCGCCGGAACTTAAAATTTTGAATACCTTGAACTGATTGTTTCCTTTTGTTTTTTACGGGGGACGAAGCCAATATTTGAAGAAGACAGGTTTGAGGTTCTCTTTCTTTACAAAAGAATTTTCATACGCCGTCGTGCTTGAAATTGAAAAAACTTGGAATTATAGAGCCACAAGGCCCTTTCAAAGAAATATTCCTTACAAATTACAGAAACATCTTTTGAATATTATCTTTGATGAGAACATTTGGCAAACGATGAATTTTGATGAAAACGCCCGAGTTTCTATAAAAGGGCATGCTTTGAAAGCTTTTCAAAAGAATGATCCTTCAAATGAAAAGAGGCAAACTTTGTCCTTAAACACGTCCCCGACACACTTGAGTGATGAGTGAGAGTGATGGAGCGAAAGAGCTTAATTTTGGGACGTAGGGATCATTCGCGGTGATTACATGGATTAAAATGATGAAAGGCATTTCCATTTCAAAATTATCCATACACATTTGTATCCCTTGATAACCACTCCGAGCCAAAAAGGGAGAATTTTATGAATATAACCCTGTCAAGAACCACCCCACAATGGGGCATATTTGGAGGTTCATTGGATGATTCCTTGGAGAAAAGGTCGGGTAAGACTTTATTGTACTGACCTGCATCAATCTTTTTGTGATTAGCTTCGGGTGATTTCGGCAAAGACTTGGAACACCTCAAAGTGAAGAAAAGCATTTCATCTCTATATCCCAAACACTTACCCTTTGAAAAGCCAATTTGAGCCTTTGAATATTCATTTCTAAACCCTTGTTGGTGATCACCCCCCCCACTTGGGGCAAAGCAAAGGAATTACCAGCAATGAATCAAAAAGCATGATCGGAAGAATTTTGATACTTGGTCTCAAAAGAACCGGTCGGTGCGAAAATGATGAAGAATGAAAGGGCTAGAAAAAGCAAAGTGCCTGGTAAAAGCAAGGCCAAAGCCCATGAAAAGAGCATCCCGAAAAGGGGCAAATCCTAAAGAAAAATCATTAAGATGAAAAGAGGAAAATCCTCAAAATCAATTGGAAAAAGAATGATTGTGAATCTTCTGCAAAAGGCAAATGAAAGCTGGAGAAATGTCAAGGTGATCACCAAAGTTCACCCTCTTTTGAAAATATGGCCGTTCTTAAAGAGCCCACCTTAAACCAAAATACAACCTGTCACCGGAACTTTTCGATCTAAGAGGTGTTTCAGGTTAATGCAAGAAATCATACGGGAAGCTACCGCTAAAGAGGTAAGTACAATCCTGTCTTATCATGACTTCGGGGTTCTTGACTTGTAGACCCGAAGAAGCTATTTCAGATCAAAATTCATTTCTAAACTTCAAAATGAATATCCTTTGAAAAGCCTTTGACCTGGCCTGAATTACGGTCCCTTTTAAAATGCCTTCTCCGATTAGTCGGATTGTATGAATCTCGAATGATCCCGAAACCTCGAGGTTAGGTTTCCTGTGAGCAGATTTGAATTTTAAGAAAAGCCTTCCTAAATGGTGAGAAGCCCTCTTGGATGAAGGAAAATCCTTTTGAAAATTTTTTTAAAACAACCTTTTTGAAGAACACTCGGGATGTGTCATTCAAAGTCCATCCCAGTGGAGATTTGAAATTGTGATTGGAGACATTTCCCTCACAAATACACTTTGAAAATTTGTCTAGAATTCTTGAATTTTTTCCAAGAACTTAAAGTTGTCATACTAATGATGTTTGATTGAACTTTCTGCGGGTTCCCTGGTGACCCCAAATCCTCGGAAAAGTTGCATTTTAAAGATTTGATTAACTTGGATTTTCTGCGGGTCTTTTGGCATCCCCGGGTCCTCGGATCCTCTGCTTATTTGAAAATTTGAAATAGGGTTTGAGCTCTGTAGGTACACTAGTCAACCTAGGTCCTCGGATGGCACCCTCTCGGACGGTTAGTAGCTGGAGAGACGAAAACCGATCTGCTTATTTGAAAATTTGAAATAGGGTTTGAGCTCTGTAGGTACACTAGTCAACCTAGGTCCTCGAGATGGCACCCTCTCGGACGGTTAGTAGTTGGAGAGACGAAAACCGATCTGCTTATTTGAAAATTTGAAATAGGGTTTGAGCTCGTAGGTACACTAGTCAACCTAGGTCCTCGGATGGCACCCTCTCGGACGGTTAGTAGCTGGAGAGACGAAAACCGATCTGCTTATTTGAAAATTTGAAATAGGGTTTGATCTTTTAATAGGTACACTAGTCAACCTAGGTCCTCGAGATGGCACCCTCTCGGACGGTTAGAACTTTTGGAGAGACGAAAACCGATCTGCTTATTTGAAAATTTGAAATAGGGTTTGAGCTGAGTGCTGGAGGATAGCCAATCTTTTTTAGGTGAAACCCCTTTTTAAAGGATGGCACCCTCTCGGACGGTTAGTAGGCCGGAGAGAGGCCGATCTTTTTTTAGATGGTAAATTTGAGTCCCCCATGGAGGATAGCCAATCTTTTTTAAATAGGTGAAACCCCTTTGTTACAAGGGTGAACGACGGTTAGTAGTTGGAGAGACGAAAGCCGATCTGCTTTTTTTTAGATGGTGAGTCCCCGCATGGAGGATAGCCAATCTTTTTTAAATAGGTGAAACCCCTTTGTATGAACAGGTGAACCTCCCCCCGACGGTATTAGTTGGGAGACGAACCGATCTGCTTTTTAGATGGTGAGTCCCCGCATGGAGGATAGCCAATCTTTTTTTAAATAGGTGAAACCCCTTTGTTACAAGGGTGAACCTCCCCCTCGGACGGTTAGTAAGTTGGAGAGACGAAAGCCGATCTGCTTTTTAGATGGTGAGTCCCCGCATGGAGGATAGCCAATCTTTTTAAATAGGTGAAACCCCTTTGTTACAAGGGTGAACCTCCCCCTCGAACGGTTAGTAGTTTGGAGAGACGAAAGCCGATCTGCTTTTTAGATGGTGAGTCCCCGCATGGAGGATAGCCAATCTTTTTTAAATAGGTGAAACCCCTTTGTTACAAGGGTGAACCTCCCCCTCGAACGGTTAGTAGCTGGAGAGACGAAAGCCGATCTGCTTTTTAGATGGTGAGTCCCCGCATGGAGGATAGCCAATCTTTTTAAATAGGTGAAACCCCTTTGTTACAAGGGTGAACCTCCCCTTTGAGACGGTTAGTAGTTTGGAGAGACGAAAGCCGATCTGCCCCCTTTTTAAATGATGAATCCCTAGTGGATAGTCAAACCCATTTTAAATAGGTGAAACCCCTTTGTTACAAGGGTGAACCTTCCTTCCAAATCTTCAAACCACCACTCGACATCATACGGACGGCCATTGCAAATCTCGTCGCGCCATTCACGGGTAATTCCATACCTTTGAATCTTTCAACCTCGGATCGACAAATCTCAAACCATAGACAGGTGAGCTACGGGTAAGTCTCTCTCTTCTCATTTCTCTTTCACATAAAATGAGCATGAGCTGAAATAATTCCCCACGGAGTCGGAGCTTAAACTGCGAAGGTAAAGCAATCGAATGTCAAAGACTTATTTTCTTTAGTTTTTTTCCCCAGCAGAGTCGATTAAGGATCCAGGTGTCACCTTGTCTTTGAAAGCAACCTCTAACCGAGATTACTTTCAAAGAGGGGCATTTGTTGACACCCGAATTTTTAGTCAGTTTTCCTTTAGTTTTATTTTCCAAAATTCATTAAAAATTCACAAAAAATCAAAAAATTAAAAAATCAACATTGGAAGCCTTGGCCAAGCTTAAGGAACCAATTTGGAACAAAAAATAATTTTTCATATTTTTCGCATTTTTTTTAATATTTTAGGAAAATAGGAAAATACTTGAAAAATCATAAAAAATACTTTTCGAGGTCGCAAAAATACATAAAAATGTTCAATATTTTTCTTTTAATTCCCTTTTAATATTGACCTCAATAAAAATCAAAAATTGAGTTTAATCTTAGGTGTTTCTTCACAACGCCTAAGGTTGAATTTGCACAAAAAATACCAATTGAGTCTCTTTATTTGCAATTTTTGCACATTTGTTGTCTAGACATTCAATTGCAGTCCCTTTGAACTTTAATTTGATCAATTCCACCCTCAATTGCACGAATTGCACGAATTAGGCAAAATCCCCAAAATATTTTCAATTTAGTCCCTCAATCGGTCAATTTTTGAAATTACTTTTAATTGAGGGACTATCATTTGCAAAATCGGACTGTCACCCTATGTTTTCATGCATTCTAAATCGATTGGAATGGGTTTCAGGATCCAATTTGGTCAAATTGACACTCAATTGAACATTTCCCCAATTTGGGATTTTAGAAAAATTTGGGGTTTTTGTGCAAATTGATAAGAAATTTTGGGCGAAATTGCATTTCTAGATAATATCCAGGCCCCTAAGTGCAATTTTCAAATTTAATTGCAAAAATTCCAAGTCAATTTTGTTTAATTTTGAAAATTACGCGAAGTTCATTATGCGAACCGGTTCGGACCGGTCTGACCGCCGGTCGGACCGGTCGAACCGGTCCGGAACTGTGCTTCGTCTTCCTCAGAACGCCCGTGCATATGAACAGTGAATGGCATGATTTGGACGATCAAATTGACAGGCCAATTGGTGATAATCGAAGCAATTAATTTAGGCGTTTTGTTCCCCCGGGTTGATACGCGTTGATTGAGCCAAGTATCAAGATCAATGGCCGCCGGAGGAGCTCCGGCGAGCCAGTCAAAGTCACGGCGACATGAAAAAGTCAACAGCCTGCAAATCAAGTGCAATTCGCGCGTAATTGACATCGCCGGAGCACCAAACGGAGTCCAACGGAATTGCATTCCGTTCTTGACGCCGTTTAGACCATTTGGCACACTTGAGCACGTGCGGAGGAAGCTCGGCCAGCTCACATTCGACGCGCGCAAATTCGAAAGTGGGTATAAATAGGCTGGGAAGCTTCGCGAATGAGGGAGGTTCATTTGCTCGCCCGAGGCAACGAGAATAGAGATAGAGAGAGAGAGAAAGCGAAGGAGAGCTCACCTTCTCGCCCGAGCGATCGAAGGTTTGAGCTCGGTGCAGTGAGTTCTTCGCGAAGGCAATCCGGGAGAGAATCGAACCTCGCCGCTACTTCGGGAAGCTTGCCCGAACCTTGGAGAAGCGATCGCGGCCTCCGGATTAGCTCGAAACCTTCAAAATCGGTGAGTCGACTTCTCAAGCTTCTTCTTGTGCAATCATGGCGTCGCATCATCCCGAGCATGATTGTTGCAATTAGTTTGTGCGTTTTACTCCTTGAGCATCACTTGACCACAATCGCACTTCGTTTTGCATCGATTTCCCTCGAATCACGCGAGTCGAACCCCCAACCTTGCTCGGTGCGGCCGAACACGCCGGGCTATTTCGGACCTTGCGAGCTCGATCGAGCTCGAGGTAAGTTCACTTACCTCTTATTCGCTTCGTGTGATATGATTTGATTGTTATGCTATATCTTTGTGCGTTTGAAGTTCTGGTTGTCGCGATTGTGATTGATCGATTCTCGCGATTTAGTGGATAAAATACTTAGATCTTTGGATATGTTATAGAGGAGGTTCGGGTGAGTTGTTTGGCGTTGGTTTCACGTTATTCCGGCGAGATCTCACCGTCGGATCTCGCCGGAGGGATGTCGGCCGTCCGTTTAGTGGTCGTCGCGAGGAAGAAGAAGAAGGTGACGTGGCGGTCAACGTGGTCGGCGGTCGACGTGTCGGGCGGCTGGTTGGTCCCGGCTCGTCGGCCCGGCTCGGCTCGGCCGTTGGCGCGGACGAGCCGAGTCGAGATCTCATCCAACGGCCCGGATTATTAGTTGAGTTTGATTACGGGCCGTTGGATCTTTATTTTTATATTTTTGGATATTAGATATATTAGATTAGAAAATAGAAAATGTAAAACGGTGTCGTTTAATGTAGGCGATTCGGCGTCGTTTTGGCTATAGAATGGATGGACGGTCCGGGATCAAGTCTAGGTTAGATCATGACCGTTCATGCATTTAACTTGATCCGGCGTCGTTTTAGCAAGAGTAGGACGAATGGCCGAGATGAGATCTAGGTTAGATCTCGGCCGTTCATTCGATAAGCGGATACGTCGTCGTTTTGGTTCCGAGAAAGATTGGACGGTGCGAGATCGGGTTTAGAATTAATCGCGGCCGTTCATTGCTATAAGTGATGCGGCGCCGTTTAGACTAAGACCCGGAAGCGTCGTCGTTTTGATTAGGGTAGAGTCAATGGCTGAGATTGATTTAAGAGTTGATCTCGGCCGTCCATTTCTTTTATATATTTTCGAATAATAGGAAATTAGTTTAGAAAATAAAAAAAATCAAATAAATAGCATACGGCGCCGTTTTAGCTGTAGAGGGTGCACGAGCGGTCGGACCGGGTTGACCGGCCGTTGACCGGTTTGACCCGGTCCGGTTCATTAATAAAAAATAATAAAAAATAAAAAGAAATTTCCAAAAATCCAAAAAAATTGTAAAAATACTTAGAAAATTCATAAAAATTCCCGGATTTTCACAAAAAATTTCTAAAAATTCCTAGATCGATTCGGGACTCATAAAGTCTGGATCGAAAATTTTTGAGACTTCAAGGGTCGATTAATTTCGATCCGGAAAATTTCCAATATTTTTTAAAAATAAATAAAAATTCCAAAAAATAGAAAAAATTAGAAAAATTCAAGAAAATCACAAAAAATGAGAAATGGCCACATTCAACTGGCCAAATCGAAATTTTGTGATTTTCGAGTCCCGAACCCCAAAAAATGACCATTCTACCCTTACGGGCCATTCGCCCCAAATTTTTACCAAATCACCCCGATACCCAAAATTGATTTTTGTGTGGGCCGATAGGGCCATTTTAGACATATCAAACCCTGATTGATTGATTTGATTGCTTGTAATGATTTTGATTGCGCGTTAATTCCTCTGATTGTGATTGATTAGGATAGAAAAATCCCATCTGTATGAATACTTAGATTTTTTTTAGGACCTACCTCATCTTATATCGCATCTGCATGAAATCTTAGGTTAGAAAAACAATCAACATCGGTAACCGAAAGGGCGTCAAATATGAAACTTGGCGTAACCAAATCCCCGGACCCAAAATCTCTGGTTTTCGCGGAACCGAACGGTTTCTCCCGACCGCTCGGTAAGGTTTTCCGATCGTACCTTCCAATAAATCGATCGGTGGCGACTCCAAATTGCATGTACATCTCGCACATGCCACACGACCACACAAGGTCAATTTCGATATTTGAAAAATTTTACCCGACATCGCGATTCGAGTAATGGGTCTTGGGAGAGACTCGCGATCCCCCATATATATGCCTATAAAAGGAGGGATCGGCTCGTTAGCCCTATTCCACCCCGGGAAGGAAATTTCCGGGAGGGTCGCTGACAGATTGAGAGGCGACTCCATGGGGAATACTTTAAGAGGATTTAAGCCGATAAAAATGCTGATTGTTTTCTAACCTCGTTTTTGCGAGATGCTCTTGAAGATGAGGTACGTCCACTAACAAAAAAGTGTTAAATGTTGATGCGAGATGGGAGTTATAAGGGGTGGCGTCGTGCTAACCATTTTTGATGCGAGATATGGAGTTTTGGATTGTTTGTTTATTTATGCAAATTTTGAAGCGGTGTTTTGAATATAAATTGTGGTGCATGTCTTGCATATTTCGAGGATCACGACACTGCACACACAAGCGCCTAAACCCGAGCCGCGAAATCACCTCTTAGGTCGCCATAGATAGGGATCGGTATGCGAAGCTCTTGTGTTTGATTGCACTTGGGTTGACCATATTTGATCCCGCTCGCTATGTAAGATTGATGGTCCTACCCACTTGTTGTTTGATTGCGCTTGTGGGCGGCCCATCGATTTGTATAGCGGGAGCCTTTTTTAGGTCCATACCCGAGCCTTTTTGATTTCTTTAGAGTTAAACCTCACCTGTCTCATGCGCATGTGAAATGGATGGTTGGTATACCTAAAACCAAAAACCAAAAAAAGAGTAACATCGGTTGGTAAGGCTTTCTACCCTTTTTATTTTGAACTTGTAAATTTAAATTTTGCATATCATACATTTCCACTACATATCATCACAATTTGTAAGATCGTTTAAGTGATCGGGGTTGAAAGTCAAATTTTCCTTTTTAGGATAGATGGCGCCCCAAAGTCGTGTTGATGCACCCGATGTATTCACATGGGAGCGGAGGACCATTCGACGCGAGGACCGAGTACCCGCTACATTCCGAGTTTTCGGATTTGTTCACGGACGAGAGCTCAACGGACGGAATCGCATCCGTAGCGAGAGTTGCGATTATACCCGATGTGGACGATATTTGGAGCTCGAGCGCGAGAAAGAAAGAATCTGGGAATTGTACATGAAGTTGGCGAGGAAGCCTCATGCTACCAAGACGGCCCCAAAACATTCCCGATTAAGAAGAAGGAAATCATCACCATATCCCTCGATGATGAAGAAGATATCAAGCTTCCCGAGATAGTAGAGATTTCATCGGATGAGGATACCATTCTTACTGTCTAGATTAGTACGACTTTGGGGCATTTTCTAGGTTTCATTATATTTTGAGTCTATTATGTACTTTCATCGACATTTATTGTCCGAACATCTCTAGATACTGTCATGTTCTATCTTTTTTGACTTTATTGTATTAGACTTGTAAATTTCATGAGTTGTCAATTTGTGAACGACTTTTTACCCCGATTACGCTTAAACGATCCTAATCAAATTACATGCCATCTTTGGGTGAGATTTGGTCCATAATTACCCTATTTGGCTTATTTGGGTCAAGTGGGAGTAGTTGACCCTCATGTTACCAAAAGATGACATGGAATTTGGTTAGCACATTTGCATCACATTACATGCATATGCATATTAAACTGTGGTAATTGACTTTAGGATCATCATTTTTGCATTTTTTAGATCATGGGGAATGGAGACATCAAAGTCATCCCAATACCGCGCAAGGAACTCGCTATATGGTGGGATCGCCTCGACATCGTCAACAAAGCCTATGTGGAAGGACGTTTGGGACGACTTGTAGATTTGATCAAAGTGGAATACCAACCGGCGCTCATTCAAGCACTAGCCAAGGCATGGGACGCGCGAACAATGACGTTCAACTTTCGAGGATTGGAATTGACCCCTACGCTTGAGGAGTATACCGCTATTATCGGGGCCAAATTTGAAGAACGTATAGCTCAACCCCCTTTGGACATGGATTCCACTCGTTCGTTATCGAGTTTCCTTCGCCTTAAAACTTCTGAAATTGAAAAAGTTTACAAGTCCAATTCCAACAAGTTCACATTCTCGTTCCTTTTCGATAATTATTCCTCTCTACCCACCGAAACCGGTCATAAATCGGGAAAGGTGTTCATTTTGGCTTTCTTTGCATTCGTTCTATTCCCGACTTCTAGAACTACTTTTGACCCCTCCATAACCCATATAGCCGGACAAGCGTGTTGTCACTGGGATTATTCGTACATGATCTTAGCTGAGACTTTTCTCTCCCTGAATCGTTCCAAATCTTCAAAAAGGCTGTTTTCCAAGCGTCTAGCGGATTACTCCACTTGTGGTTCACCTCTCATATAAAGACTTTCCAACTCCGGGTGGGGTGTTATGAGATCAATGAGCACGTTCACCCCCTTAGATCCTTCCTTAAGTGTCAATCCCTTGTACCCAAATACTCATTCAAAAAGTGGGTTGAGCTATTGGACAATTTGAAACCCGAGCATATTAGATGGCGTTTGACTTGGCCCAAGATCGTAGAAGCTCGCATTTCGGGTATTGAAGATAACCCTATCCCCTTATTGGGATGTACCGGCGCTGTGGCATATTACCCCATTCGAGTGGTGAGGCAATTTGGAGTTCTACAAGAGATACCACCGGATGTTTGTCCCGGGATCTTCTCATTCGATATGATACGAGGAAAGCTCACTAAGGAAACAAAGGAGTTGTATCGGGCCCGGATCAAGCTTATTCTTCACGCTTTGAAGAATTCCCCACTGCAACAAGTTGAATGGCCGGACTATTTGGACGATGAGATGAACGTTCACGGGGCCTCCAAGGAGTATATCCAGAAGTTTAAGGAGTATCGCCAATCAATGGTAGAGCCATATGTACCCGAGTGCGTATCTCCTCGGATTGAAGAAGTAGAGTCATATGAGCCAGAGTACATAGTACCATATGTACCGGGAGTAGAACCGTACATTCCCGAAGATCCAGAGCAGTGGATATCAGAAGAGGGAGAAGACCCATACTTGTGGGATTCCGATGGATCAGAAGAGCAAGAAGAGTGGAAGCGTCCCCGACTTGGATAGATCCATTCCCCCATTTAGATTTTACATATTTGTTATCTTTTAGATACTTTTGAACAATTTGGTTTGTAATGAATACATACTATTTCTTTTATGAGCATTTCATGCATACATATAGAAAAGTCAATTACCACGGATCAATGTCTCCAATTCTTAATATTTCCCATACTGATTTGATATTCTGAAAATAGGTGAGTGATAAATACGAGGACTCGTAGTAAAACGCGCAAGTTAAGGATGGAACAAGAAGAGCTCGCACCTCGTGTGGGTAATCTGGAGAATCAAATGAATGTGATCGCCACAATGGTGGCGGAGATGAAGGCAATGATGATTGCAAGCCGGGGGAGATACCCCGTTGACCCTAATTCTCAAGCTCCTGCGGGGCCATCCGATGGAGCAAACGCTAATCCGGCGCCCGCCGCTAATCCAACTCCGAATCCGGAAAGACCGCCTAAGGATCCTCCCATTGTGATTGACCTGGAGAAAAGGAGAAGCAAGTCCTCAAAATGGAAGAGGAAATTAAGAGGCTCGCTAAGATCGAAGAGTGTTTGGCGAGTCAAGGTTATGAGCTCTCGAGATTCGACAAGGTTGCACCGTTCGAAAAGATAGAGGTTCTGCTGATTACAAGGAGCCAGACTTTGTAAGAAGATATAATGGGACCGGGTGTCCCAAGGCGCACTTGAAGTATTACTTGCGTCGAATGTCGCAGTTCTCCGACAACATTCCACTCTTGGTTAACACTTTCCAGGAAAGCCTATACGGGGCAGCCCTGGCGTGGTTCATTGAATTGGAGCCGGAGAGGCTCGCCGATTGGGATAAAGCGGCGAGACGAGTTCCTTCGGCAATACAAGTTTAACACTTTGACCGCCCTAACTAGAGAGGACCTTTTAAGGACAGTAAAAGGAAAGAGCGAGGCCGTTCGCGCCTACGCCCGGAGATGGAGAGCCTTGGCTGTGCAAGTAAAACCGCCCGTCCCGGAAGATGAACTAATAGATCTGTTTCTCAAGGCCCTTCCGTTTGAATTTTTCGACAAGCTGAACACCTCGGGTGTCGAGACATTTGCACACGATCAAGGTGGCGGAGCGTCATGAGTGGGCGAGAGAGAAGAAGATACCTGAGGCGCCTTTCAAACGCCAATACCCTTTGAGAAGGGATATTAGGGAGCAAAGCTGGAGAAGTAGCTTTTGTCCCTAATCCGCCAAAGCCCAGAAATTTCTCGCCTTCAATTCCTACCCAAGGAACGTCCTCCTGGACCGCTTCCAACCCACCGGAATTCAGAAAGAAAAACCCAGTTGTTTTCACCCCACTACCCCGACCCTTATCCAAGTTGTTACCCATGCTTTTGGAGAATCGTTTAGTTGCAAAAGAGCCACCTCGAGCTCACCCGCCAAGATTTCCTGGGTATGATGAGACCCGGACATGCGTATACCATATGGGAGAAAGGGGGCATAACGCGGATAACTGTCTCGCTCTGAAATTCAAGGTGCAAGCATTGATCGACGGAAAAGTTCTGGAATTTGATAAAGCCGAACCGAATGTGCAGCAGAACCCGCTACCTGAGCATCGTGAGGTGAACGCGATCTTTGGAGATGAAGAGGAAGAGGTTCTGGAGTTCATAGTGAATATGGATAAAATGCGGGATGTCTTGACATTAGCCTCGCAATACCCGGAAGGAGAGAGTATTTCCGGGAGCAAAAAGAAACTTGCTTGGAAAAATTAATTAGCTTGGGCGTCATAGGAAGAATGGAAAATGTCGCTTTCAAGGGGACCTACGTGGCGGTGAACATGCTGTCTGAGGAGTTCGCAATGAAACCTACGAGGGAGCTCTTTTGAAAATACCCTCGGGATATTTGATGAGCGTCAAAGATGGTCAAGAAATTGAAGAGATAGACGAATATGAAGTCCGTCTGGATAAGGCCCGCCGAGGCGACAGGAGATTTTTGCAGAAAGCCCTAGAGAGGGGCGAAATAGTTGATAACCTGGGGGAAGATAGTGGTGGGTACAACTTTAAAGTGCTATATTCGGCGCCCCCGAGTTTCTTTGTCAATTCTGGAGATGTAGTCCCCGATGGGTGGGGTGGAATGGATGACCCCACAAGTGACGAATTTGTGGGAACGATCGATGAAGTTAAGGACCAAGCGGCTCCTCGGGATGAACAGAGGAACCAAGAGGTTGATATGCGACTTTCTAATCTGGAGACGCATATACGTCATTTGACGACTATGGTAGCGGAATTATCGCAATTAATGGCCAGGAACAACGCCACAAGAATAGAAGAGAATATGCAGATTCTGGAGATACGGCGGGCCATGGAAACACGAGAATCGAAAGATCGCTCTACTACAAGAGCAAGGAGATGACGTGTCGAGGAAAATGGATGAGTTGAAGGAGCTGATTACGCCACTCACCCAAGCGAGAAATGTCCCGCCTCAAGGTGTGAACCCGAGGGTGGTCTTCCGCACGAAGTATAATGGCGCTGGGTGTCCTCTGGCGCATGTCTCATACTATCTTCGCCAAATGGTTGGCCACCATGAAGATGACGAAACACTGATCCGGAACTTTGGACAAAGTTTAATGGGCCTCGCTGGTATGGTTTCAATCAATCGATCTAGACTGGGTCCCGAGCTGGGAGGATTTATCAGAGCACTTCATACGACACTTTGAAGCTGGAATCGGAGGTTATTTCACTAAGGCTAATCTGTTGAATATCCGGAAAGGGGAAGACGAGAGTTTTGAACTCTTCACTAGGAGGTGGAAGAAACACGCTGTGATGGTACAACCGCCACTGTCGGAGAGAGAAATGTTGGAGTTCGTACTGAAGTCACTTCCGGCGGAATACTTTGATCGCATGTATGCATACACTTACTCGTCGTTCCAACATATGGTGGAGATTGGTATGAGAATTGAGGGGATTATCCTAAGAGTCAAAAGGGAAAGGCGGAGAGATCTGGATGAAGAAAACGCCACGCTGATAAGGCCCGGTCCAGAACATAACCCCGAGGAGGTTCATGAGGATGAAATGATTGGGATGATAGATGCCCCAATTCGTTTCGTGATTGATTTGAACAAAGTTGATAGCTGGGAGTTAGAAGCTTCTAGTTCGGAAAAACCATCAACATCTGAATCACTACCAGAAAAGATCATACCGGTGAGGATTAAATTACCGCCTGTGGAAGAGTACAACTCAAGGGCAGTTCATTGGGATTATGGAACGGGCGAGATTGACGCCATAATGAGATCCGGAAGATGTTATCCCCGAGAGAAGTGGATTCTGAAAAGAGAATCCCAAGCTGCGGAAGAGGTTGAGAAGTTGCAATCGGTCGTGAGGACCAGTGAATATGATGTCGTTGACCAAGCTGCGGAAGATGCCCGCACGGATTTCCTTCTTGGATCTCTTCAAAAATTCTGAAAAGCACAAAGACGCCCTTTTGAAGGTGCTGGATGAGGTGCATGTTCCGGAGACAATTAACGAAGTGCAATTGGGAGACTTTGTGGGTGCTATCCTTCTGAAGGACCAGATATCCTTCTCGGACGAAGACTTCCCGAAAGAAGGGCGAGTTCACAACAAAGCCCTTTACATAGCTGTGAGGTGTCACGGAAAGGAGGTTCCTCACGTCTTGATTGATAATGGTTCCGCTTTCAACCTGTGTCCACTAAGCACTTTGAGAAGCTTGGGGATCAATGAAGATTTTGTGAAGACATCCAAGGCCACCATCCGATCATTTGATGGAGTCTCCAAGAATGTTGTAGGAGAGATTGAGCTGGACATTGACATTGGACCGGTAACTTTCTCTATACCGTTCCAAGTATTGGATATTCAAGCGCCTTCACCTTGCTCCTGGGAAGACCGTGGATTCATGTGTCTGGAGCGGTACCTTCCTCTCTGCATCAAAAGTTAAAATTTGTGGTCAAGGGTCAATTGATCACCGTCCATGGCGAGACAGGACATCGGGCCGCTTTAAAAGGGATGGTTCCATACGTCGAACCCTCAAAAGAGGAGGAGCTGAGTTATCACACCTTCGACATTGTATCTGTCATGCATGTGTTACCGGATGCAAAGGTGGCTATACCCGAGCTTTCAAGACCTGCAACTATGGCGGGAAAAGTGCTACTCTCGAATGGATTTATTCCGGGTGCTGGATTAGGGAAATATGGTCGGGGAATCCGTAACCCTTTGAATTTGGGCTCAAATGACCACAAGGTTGGTCCGGGTTATAGCGGAATAGTGGAAAATAACATAGGTCGAGGCCGAGGTCGAAACAATCGTTATGGAGACCATGGACGCCGTGGACGCCAAGGTGGCCGTTTCATAGGTACCGATGTATGGAAAGCTAGAGGAAAAATGCTCCTAAACCCTTTATTCGAGGTATTCTCTAAGGGAGGCAAATGGCTGGAAGATGAAGACATCTACGAGGATGCAGAGCCGGACTTATTCAACCCGTTCCTGGATAATCGGGTGAACGTGATAATTGAGTGGCTGGACGATGATTTCCCCACCCCCGAGTAAAAGGCTCTTTCTGAACTTTATCTTTTAATGCATTTTGATTACTGCATTTGCTTTAAAGCTTTTTGATGTTTTTAGCACCTTTGGGTCACATGCTTGTGATCCAGGAAGTGCAATCTTGTATTGTTCTTAGTTGCATTTATTAATGAAAAACATTTCAAATTTGATTACAGACATGTGGAGCAACGGATTGGTCCGATGATGACAATTGATTCTACCATGAAACTTGAGGCCCGATCCGCCATATGATCTAGGATTTTAAACAGCTTTTGAGAACCAGGATGTCCGGAAGATCGTGGACTAGTTCTCCTTTCCTTATCTAAGAAAATTGAAATTTGAAAAATGTTTTCATGATAGGAATCATGCATCCTTCAATTTTATCATCTTTGAATACTAACCTATCATGGTGCATTTCGGGCATGTCATCCCACCCATACATAACAGGTTAATATGTGACTCATATCAGCTCGATGACTATGCATGCGAAGTTGATATAGACGAGGTTGATGTGAGCGATATCAAGAAAGAATGGGATTGTTTCGAAGAATCTAAGCCTCCTATTTCTGAAGAACCTATCATCATTAATTTGGGAGATTCGACATTGCGTCAAGGAAGTGAAAATAGGAGGACACCTGTCGGCAGCAGATATTTTAAGAATGACGGTGTTACTCAAGGAATATCAAGATATCTTCGCCTGGTCGTATGCTGACATGCCGGGTCTAGATCGTGAGATTGTGGAGCATGCTTTGCCCACAGATCCTTCTTGCACACCAGTAAATCAATCACCCGGAAGAATGAATCCTGGCTGGCGGATAAAATCAAGGAAGAGGTGATGAAGCTCCTTAAAGTTGGATTTATCGAGGCTGTCCCATATGCTGATTGGGTCGCCAATATCGTACCAGTTAAGAAGAAGGATGGGAGAATTAGAATATGCGTGGATTATCGGGACTTGAACAAAGCTAGTCCCAAGGATGATTTTCCCCTACCGCACATTGATGTGCTCGTCGACGATCTTGCGGGTTTTGAATTGTTCTCCTTTATGGATGGATTCTCGGGATATAATCAGATCATGCTGAAGGAAAAAGATAAGATCAAGACCTCATTCACTACACAATGGGGAACTTTTTGTTACAAGGTGATGCCATTTGGGTTGAAAAATGCAGGTGCAACATATCGGAGGGCTATGGTGACCCTTTTTCATGATATGATACATAAGGAGATCGAGGTCTATGTGGATGATATGATTGCCAAGTCCAAGCCTGGAGAAGACCATGTTAAAGTGCTGAAGAAGTTATTTGATCGATTGAGAAAGTATAAGCTCAAGTTGAATCCTGCGAAATGCGTATTTGGCGCAAGATCCGGAAAGCTGCTAGGGTTTGTGGTGAGCAGCCGTGGTATTGAAATTGACCCTTCCAAGATTAAAGCCATATGGGAAATAGGAACTCCTGTTCTTGTTAAAGAAGTAAGGGGGTTTCTTGGGAAGATTGAATTATATATCCAGATTCATATCCCAACTATCAGAAACGGCAAAACCCTTCTTCAAGTTGCTAAAGAAAGGTACAAAGGTGAAATGGGATGCGGAATGCCAACAAGCATTTGAGAAGATCAAGGAATATCTGGTACAACCTCCAGTATTGGTACCTCCTATCCCTGACGTTCCTTTAACTCTATATCTGACTGTTAATGATGAGTCCTTGGGAGCTTTACTTGCCCAAACTAACCCCAAGGATCGTAAAGAGCGGGCCATATATTATTTGAGCAAAAAGTTTACAACATCTGAAGTCAAATACCCAACAGTGGAAAGGACTTGCGTAGCATTGGTTTGGGTCCTCCACAGATTGAGGCAGTATACACTTGCATTATCATATAGAGCTGGTCACTGAAAATGACCCCATCAAATACCTTTTGGAGAAGCCAACATTGTTGGGAAAGATGGCTAAATGGCAAATACTGCTTTCAGAGTTCGATATCAAAACCTCTCCCCAAAAATCTGTCAAGGGAAGAGCAATTGCTGACATGCTAGCTGAGAATCCTCCTAAGGACGTTTCAGAGCAAAACAAGGGAGGTCAAATCCTGAATATATCTGAAGACAAATGGACAATGTACTTTGACGGTGCGGTGAACCTCTTTGGATCGACCAGGGCGATTCGATATCCCCCGAAGATCAACATTATCCAGTTTCAGCCAAGTTGGTATTCCCCTGCACCAACAACATTTCTGAATATGAAGCCTGCATACTAGGATTACAATTGGCTATCTCATTAAAGGTGAAGAAGCTACTGGTATACGGAGATTCCATGCTAATCATTTTACAAACTCAAGGGGAGTGGAAGACAAAGGATCCCAAGCTTATTCCTTATCATAAATACCTCGAAGAGCTGATCCAACACTTTGAGGAGATTACTTTCGAATATCTGCCGAGAACTCAGAACCATTTTGCTGATGCTTTGGCCACATTATCAGCCATGTTACAAGTGCAAAATGGTCTTGAGATAGAACCGTTAAGGATTGACATCCTTGAGCAACCCGCATACTGCATGGTCATTGAAGAAGAACCTGATGAGGAACCGTGGTATCATGACATCAAGAATTACCTACTGAAGGGCGAATTCCCTTGAACAGTCAACCGGAAGATAAAAAGTACATAAGCAAGATGGCATCTAAATTTTTCCTCAGCGGACAGATCCTATACAAGAGATCCTTTGACTCAGTCCTGCTGAGGTGCGTGAATTCCAAAGAAGCAAATCTCATTATGAAAGAGATTCATGAAGGGGAATGTGGACCGCATATGAATGGCCACCTCCTCGCCAAGAAGATTATGAGACTCGGGTATTACTGGTTGACTATCGAGTCGGATTGCAACCAGCATGTTAGATCCTGTCATCAATGCCGGGTATACGGCGACAGGATAAATGCGCCGCCAACCGAGCTACATCAAATGTCAGAGCCATGGCCATTCTGCATGTGGGGAATTGATATGATTGGCCCTATCAACCCAAAGGCCTCAAACGGACATCGCTTTATTTTGGTGGCTATTGACTACTTCACTAAATGGATTGAAGCCAGCTCATATGCCAATGTCACTGCGAATAGTGTGGCTAAGTTTATCAAGCGAGATATCATCTCAAGATATGGAGTGCCAAGAGCCATCATTACAGACAATGGCTCAAATTTGAACAACAAGGTTGTCGATCAACTATTGGAACAATTTAAGGTACGACACCTTAATTCTTCGCCTTACCGCCCGCAAATGAATGGAGCTGTGGAAGCGGCAAACAAGAACATCAAGAAGATATTGGCCAAAACTGCTGAGAAATATCGAGATTGGCACGAAAGATTGCCATATGCTCTCATGGCCTACCGAACTTCAATTCGTACTTCAACTGGGGCAACTCCTTACTCTTTGGTATACGGTATGGAAGCAGTCCTACCAGTAGAGGTGGAAATCCCCTCTTTAAGGATTCTGTCTCAAGTAGGGCTCACAGAAGATGAATGGAGTCGACAGAGACACGAACAATTGAATTTGATTGACGAAAGGCGATTAAGGGCTATCTGTCATGGTCAAAGTTATCGGAAGAAAGTGGCGAGCTTTTAACAAGAAGGTTAAACCTAGAAGTTTTGAAGCGGGGATGCTAGTTGTGAAGAAAATGCTCCCAAACGCACAACACCCAGGAGGCAAATTCATGCCAAATTATGAAGGCCCCTATGTGATTCAGAAGGTCTTATCCGGGGGAGCTCTTATACTTGTAAACATGGATGGAGAAGAATTGGCAAGTCCAGTGAATTCGGATGCCGTGAAGAGATATTTTCCTTGAAATAAATTGAGCTTCAGAGCGGTTGATGAGCAGATATGAGTCACATGAAAATTTTGCATTTGCATGACATCTGCATACATGCATTTGCATACGTTTGTATTTTGTAGGTGGACTGGGAATCATGAAGAACTTTGCAGAGCAACCGATCAAAACAGGGAAGTTATCTGTTACTTTGGATCACGGATTTTGAATATCTTGGACTAATTGTTTCCTTTTGTTCTTTACAGGGAAACAGGAGTCGACACCCGAAAGAGGAGACAGGAGTCAACATCCGAAGGAGATAAGAAGAAATCACTTCGGGATTTGAAAATTTGAATATCTTGGACTGATTGTTTCCTTTTGTTTTTACGGGAGACAGGAGTCAACGTCCGAAGGAGACGAGAAGAAATCGCTTCGGAACTTAAAATTTTGAATACCTTGAACTGATTGTTTCCTTTTGTTTTTACAGGGGACAGAAGCCAATATTTGAAGAAGACAGGTTTGAGGTTCTCTTTCTTTACAAAGAATTTTCATACGCCGTCGTGCTTGAAATTGAAAAAACTTGGAATTATAGAGCCACAAGGCCCTTTCAAAGAAATATTCCTTACAAATTACAGAAACATCTTTTGAATATTATCTTTGATGAGAACATTTGGCAAACGATGAATTTTGATGAAAACGCCCTGAGTTTCTATAAAAGGGCATGCTTTGAAAGCTTTTCAAAAGAATGATCCTTCAAATGAAAAGAGGCAAACTTTGTCCTTAAACACGTCCCTGACACACTTGAGTGATGAGTGAGAGTGATGGAGCGAAAGAGCTTAATTTTGGGACGTAGGGATCATTCGCGGTGATTACATGGATTAAAATGATGAAAGGCATTTCCATTTCAAAATTATCCATACACATTTGTATCCCTTGATAACCACTCTGAGCCAAAAGGGAGAATTTTATGAATATAACCCTGTCAAGAACCACCCCACAATGGGGCATATTTGGAGGTTCATTGGATGATTCCTTGGAGAAAAGGTCGGGTAAGACTTTATTGTACTGACCTGCATCAATCTTTTTGTGATTAGCTTCAGGTGATTTCTGGCAAAGACTTGGAACACCTCAAAGTGAAGAAAAGCATTTCATCTCTATATCCCAAACACTTACCCTTTGAAAAGCCAATTTGAGCCTTTGAATATTCATTTCTAAACCCTTGTTGGTGATCACCCCCCCCACACTGGGGCAAAGCAAAGGAATTACCAGCAATGAATCAAAAAGCATGATCGGAAGAATTTTGATACTGGTCTCAAAAGAACCAGTCAGTGCGAAAATGATGAAGAATGAAAGGGCTAGAAAAAGCAAAGTGCCTGGTAAAAGCAAGGCCAAAGCCCATGAAAAGAGCATCCCGAAAAGGGGCAAATCCTAAAGAAAAATCATTAAGATGAAAAGAGGAAAATCCTCAAAATCAATTGGAAAAAGAATGATTGTGAATCTTCTGCAAAAGGCAAATGAAAGCTGGAGAAATGTCAAGGTGATCACCAAAGTTCACCCTCTTTTGAAAATATGGCCGTTCTTAAAGAGCCCACCTTAAACCAAAATACAACCTGTCACCAGAACTTTTCTGATCTAAGAGGTGTTTCAGGTTAATGCAAGAAATCATACAGGAAGCTACCGCTTAAAGAGGTAAGTACAATCCTGTCTTATCATGACTTCGGGGTTCTTGACTTGTAGACCCGAAGAAGCTATTTCAGATCAAAATTCATTTCTAAACTTCAAAATGAATATCCTTTGAAAAGCCTTTGACCTGGCCTGAATTACGGTCCCTTTTAAAATGCCTTCTCTGATTAGTCGGATTGTATGAATCTCGAATGATCCCGAAACCTCGAGGTTAGGTTTCCTGTGAGCAGATTTGAATTTTAAGAAAAGCCTTCCTAAATGGTGAGAAGCCCTCTTGGATGAAGGAAAATCCTTTTGAAAATTTTTTAAAACAACCTTTTTGAAGAACACTCAGGATGTGTCATTCAAAGTCCATCCCAGTGGAGATTTGAAATTGTGATTGGAGACATTTCCCTCACAAATACACTTTGAAAATTTGTCTAGAATTCTTGAATTTTTTCCAAGAACTTAAAGTTGTCATACTAATGATGTTTGATTGAACTTTCTGCAGGTTCCCTGGTGACCCCAAATCCTCGGAAAAGTTGCATTTTAAAGATTTGATTAACTTGGATTTTCTGCAGGTCTTTTGGCATCCCCGGGTCCTCGGATCCTCTGCTTATTTGAAAATTTGAAATAGGGTTTGAGCTCTGTAGGTACACTAGTCAACCTAGGTCCTCAGATGGCACCCTCTCGGACGGTTAGTAGCTGGAGAGACGAAAACCGATCTGCTTATTTGAGAATTTGAAATAGGGTTTGAGCTCTGTAGGTACACTAGTCAACCTAGGTCCTCAGATGGCACCCTCTCGGACGGTTAGTAGCTGGAGAGACGAAAACCGATCTGCTTATTTGAAAATTTGAAATAGGGTTTGAGCTCTGTAGGTACACTAGTCAACCTAGGTCCTCAGATGGCACCCTCTCGGACGGTTAGTAGCTGGAGAGACGAAAACCGATCTGCTTATTTGATAAATTTGAGAATAGCAATGGTTTTAGCTTTAGGTACACTACCCCTATGTTACAAGGGTGGCACCCCCTCGGACGGTTAGTAGCTGGAGAGACGAAAGCCGATCTGCTTTTTAGATGGTGAGTCCCCGCATGGAGGATAGCCAATCTTTTTTAAATAGGTGAAACCCCTTTGTTACAAGGGTGAACCTCCCCCCCGGACGGTTAGTAGCTGGAGAGACGAAAGCCGATCTGCTTGGACAGCCGATCTTTTTAGATGGTGAGTCCCCGCATGGAGGATAGCCAATCTTTTTTAAATAGGTGAAACCCCTTTGTTACAAGGGTGAACCTCCCCCTCAGACGGTTAGTAGCTGGAGAGACGAAAGCCGATCTGCTTTTTAGATGGTGAGTCCCCGCATGGAGGATAGCCAATCTATTTTTTTAAATAGGTGAAACCCCTTTGTTACAAGGGTGAACCTCCCCCTCGACGGTTAGTAGTTGGAGAGACGAAAGCCGATCTGCTTTTTAGATGGTGAGTCCCCGCATGGAGGATAGCCAATCTTTTTTAAATAGGTGAAACCCCTTTGTTACAAGGGTGAACCTCCCCCCGAGACGGTTAGTAGCTGGAGAGACGAAAGCCGATCTGCTTTTTAGATGGTGAGTCCCCGCATGGAGGATAGCCAATCTTTTTTAAATAGGTGAAACCCCTTTGTTACAAGGGTGAACCTCCCCAACCTCCCCCGAGTTAGTAGCTGGAGAGACGAAAGCCGATCTGCTTTTTAGATGGTGAGTCCCCGCATGGAGGATAGCCAATCTTTTTAAATAGGTGAAACCCCTTTGTTACAAGGGTGAACCTCCCCCTCGAACGGTTAGTAGCTGGAGAGACGAAAGCCGATCTGCTTTTTAGATGGTGAGTCCCCGCATGGAGGATAGCCAATCTTTTTTAAATAGGTGAAACCCCTTTGTTACAAGGGTGAACCTCCCCCTCAGACGGTTAGTAGCTGGAGAGACGAAAGCCGATCTGCTTTTTAGATGGTGAGTCCCCGCATGGAGGATAGCCAATCTTTTTAAATAGGTGAAACCCCTTTGTTACAAGGGTGAACCTCCCCTTTCAGACGGTTAGTAGTTGGAGAGACGAAAGCCGATCTGCCCCCTTTTTAAATGATGAATCCCTAGTGGATAGTCAAACCCATTTTAAATAGGTGAAACCCCTTTGTTACAAGGGTGAACCTTCCTTCCAAATCTTCAAACCACCACTCGACATCATACGGACGCCGACCATTGCAAATCTCGTCGCGCCATTCACGGGTAATTCCATACACTGAATCTTTCAACCTCGGATCGACAAATCTCAAACCATAGACAGGTGAGCTACAGGTAAGTCTCTCTCTTCTCATTTCTCTTTCACATAAAATGAGCATGAACTGAAATAATTCCCCACGGAGTCGGAGCTTAAACTGCGAAGGTAAAGCAATCGAATGTCAAAGACTTATTTTCTTTAGTTTTTTTCCCCAGCAGAGTCGATTAAGGATCCAGGTGTCACCTTGTCTTTGAAAGCAACCTCTAACCGAGATTACTTTCAAAGAGGGGCAGCTGTTGACACCTGAATTTTTAGTCGGTTTTCCTTTAGTTTTATTTTCCAAAATTCATTAAAAATTCACAAAAAATCAAAAAATTAAAAAATCAACATTGGAAGCCTTGGCCAAGCTTAAGGAACCAATTTGGAACAAAAAATATTTTTTCATATTTTTCGCATTTTTTTTTATTTTAGGAAAATAGGAAAATACTTGAAAAATTCATAAAAAATACTTTTCGAGGTCGCAAAAATACATAAAAATGTTCAATATTTTTCTTTTAATTCCCTTTTAATATTGACCTCAATAAAAATCAAAAATTGAGTTTAATCTTAGGTGTTTCTTCACAACGCCTAAGGTTGAATTTGCACAAAAAATACCAATTGAGTCTCTTTATTTGCAATTTTTGCACATTTGTTGTCTAGACATTCAATTGCAGTCCCTTTGAACTTTAATTTGATCAATTCCACCCTCAATTGCACGAATTGCACGAATTAGGCAAAATCCCCAAAATATTTTCAATTTAGTCCCTCAATCGGTCAATTTTTGAAATTACTTTTAATTGAGGGACTATCATTGCAAAATCGGACTGTCACCCTATGTTTTCATGCATTCTAAATCGATTGGAATGGGTTTCAGGATCCAATTTGGTCAAATTGACACTCAATTGAACATTTCCCCAATTTGGGATTTTAGAAAAATTTGGGGTTTTTGTGCAAATTGATAAGAAATTTTGGGCGAAATTGCATTTCTAGATAATATCCAGGCCCCTAAGTGCAATTTTCAAATTTAATTGCAAAAATTCCAAGTCAATTTTGTTTAATTTTGAAAATTACGCGAAGTTCATTTAGTACGAACCGGTTCGGACCGGTCGACTTCGCCGGTCGGACCGGTCGAACCGGTCCGGTGATGCTTCGTCTTCCTCGGAACGCCCGTGCATATGAACAATGAATGGCATGATTTGGACGATCAAATTGACAGGCCAATTGGTGATAATCGAAGCAATTAATTTAGGCGTTTTGTTCCCCCAGGTTGATACGCGTTGATTGAGCCAAGTATCAAGATCAATGGCCGCCGGAGGAGCTCCGGCGACCGATCAAAGTCACGGCGACATGAAAAAGTCAACAGCTCGCAAATCAAGTGCAATTCGCGCGTAATTGACATCGCCGGAGCACCAAACGGAGTCCAACGGAATTGCATTCCGTTCTTGACGCCGTTTAGACCATTTGGCACACTTGAGCACGTGCGGAGGAAGCTCGGCCAGCTCACATTCGACGCGCGCAAATTCGAAAGTGGGTATAAATAGCCAGGGAAGCTTCGCGAATGAGGGAGGTTCATTTGCTCGCCCGGGCAACAGAATAGAGATAAGAGAGAGAGAAAGCGAAGGAGAGCTCACCTTCTCGCCCGAGCGATCGAAGGTTTGAGCTCGGTGCAGTGAGTTCTTCGCGAAGGCAATCCAGAGAGAATCGAACCTCGCCGCTACTTCAGGAAGCTTGCCCGAACCTTGGAGAAGCGATCGCGGCCTCTGGATTAGCTCGAAACCTTCAAAATCGGTGAGTCGACTTCTCAAGCTTCTTCTTGTGCAATCATGGCGTCGCATCATCCCGAGCATGATTGTTGCAATTAGTTTGTGCGTTTTACTTCTTGAGCATCACCGACCACAATCGCACTTCGTTTTTGCATCGATTTCCCTCGAATCACGCGAGTCGAACCCCCAACCTTGCTCGGTGCGGCCGAACAACGGCCAGGCTATTTCGGACCTTGCGAGCTCGATCGAGCTCGAGGTAAGTTCACTTACCTCTTATTTCGGCTTCGTGTGATATGATTTGATTGTTATGCTATATCTTTGTGCGTTTGAAGTTCGGTTGTCGCGATTGTGATTGATCGATTCTCGCGATTTAGTGGATAAAATACTTAGATCTTTGGATATGTTATAGAGGAGGTTCAGGTGAGTTGTTTGGCGTTGGTTTCACGTTATTCCGGCGAGATCTCACCGTCGGATCTCGCCGGGAGGGATGTCGGCCGTCCGTTTAGTGGTCGTCGCGAGGAAGAAGAAGAAGGTGACGTGGCGGTCAACGTGGTCGGCGGTCGACGTGTCGGGCGCTGGTTGGTCCCGGCTCGTCGGCCGGCTCGGCTCGGCCGTTGGCGCGGACGAGCGAGTCGATCTCATCCAACGGCCCGGATTATTAGTTGAGTTTGATTACGGGCCGTTGGATCTTTATTTTTATATTTTTGGATATTAGATATATTAGATTAGAAAATAGAAAATGTAAAACGGTGTCGTTTAATGTAGGCGATTCGGCGTCGTTTTGGCTATAGAATGGATGGACGGTCCCGGATCAAGTCTAGGTTAGATCATGACCGTTCATGCATTTAATCGATCCGGCGTCGTTTTAGCAAGAGTAGGACGAATGGCTGAGATGAGATCTAGGTTAGATCTCGGCCGTTCATTCGATAAGCGGATACGTCGTCGTTTTGGTTCCGAAAGATTGGACGGTGCGAGATCGGGTTTAGAATTAATCGCGGCCGTTCATTGCTATAAGTGATGCGGCGCCGTTTAGACTAAGACCCGGAAGCGTCGTCGTTTTGATTAGGGTAGAGTCAATGGCTGAGATTGATTTAAGAGTTGATCTCGGCCGTCCATTTCTTTTTATATATTTTCGAATAATAGGAAATTAGTTTAGAAAATAAAAAAATCAAATAAATAGCATACGGCGCCGTTTTAGGCTGTAGAGGGGTTCTGCGAGCGGTCGGACCGGGTTGACCGGCCGTTGACCGGTTTGACCCGGTCCGGTTCATTAATAAAAAATAATAAAAAATAAAAAGAAATTTCCAAAAATCCAAAAAAATTGTAAAAATACTTAGAAAATTCATAAAAATTCCCGGATTTTCACAAAAAATTTCTAAAAATTCCTAGATCGATTCGGGACTCATAAAGTCTGGATCGAAAATTTTTGAGACTTCAAGGGTCGATTAATTTCGATCCGGAAAATTTCCAATATTTTTTAAAAATAAATAAAAATTCCAAAAAATAGAAAAAATTAGAAAAATTCAAGAAAATCACAAAAAATGAGAAATGGCCACATTCAACTGGCCAAATCGAAATTTTGTGATTTTCGGGTCCCGAACCCCAAAAATGACCATTCTACCCTTCCGGGCCATTCGCCCCAAATTTTTACCAAATCACCCCGATACCCAAAATTGATTTTTGTGTGGGCCGATAGGGCCATTTTAGACATATCAAACCCTGATTGATTGATTTGATTGCTTGTAATGATTTTGATTGCGCGTTAATTCCTCTGATTGTGATTGATTAGGATAGAAAAATCCCATCTGTATGAATACTTAGATTTTTTTTAGGACCTACCTCATCTTATATCGCATCTGCATGAAATCTTAGGTTAGAAAAACAATCAACATCGGTAACCGAAAGGGCGTCAAATATGAAACTTGGCGTAACCAAATCCCCGGACCCAAAATCTCTGGTTTTCGCGGAACCGAACGGTTTCTCCCGACCGCTCGGTAAGGTTTTCCGATCGTACCTTCCAATAAATCGATCGGTGGCGACTCCAAATTGCATGTACATCTCGCACATGCCACCTGACCACACAAGGTCAATTTCGATATTTGAAAAATTTTACCCGACATCGCGATTCGAGTAATGGGTCTTGGGAGAGACTCGCGATCCCCCATATATATGCCTATAAAAGGGGGATCGGCTCGTTACCCCTTCCACCCCGGGAAGGAAATTTCCGGGAGGGTCGCGACATCCACGGTCTCCATAACACTTGTTTCGACCTCGGCCTCGACCTGTATTATTCTTCGCTATTCCATTATAACCCGGACCAACCTTGTGGTCATTTGAGCTCAAGTTCAGAGGGTTAAGGATTCCCTGACCGTGTTTCCCTAATCCAGCACCTAGAATAAATCCATTCGAGAGTAGCACTTTTCCCGCCATAGTCGCAGGTTTCGAAAGCTCTGGTATAGCCACCTTTGCATCTGGTGATACGTGCATGACGGATACAATGTCGAAGGTATGATAACTCAGCTCCTCCTCCTTTGAGGGTTCAATGTATGGAATCATCCTTTTTAAAGCGGCCCGATGTCCTGTCTCGCCATGAACGGTGATCAACTGACCCTTGACCACAAATTTTAACTTTTGATGCAGGGAGGAAGGTACCGCTCCGGACACATGAATCCATGGTCTTCCCAGGAGCAAGGTGAAGGCGCTAGGAATATCCAGTACTTGGAACGGTATAGAGAAAGTCACCGGTCCAATGTCAATGTTCAGCTCAATCTCTCCTACCACATTCTTGGAGACTCCGTCAAATGACCGGATGGTGGCTTTGGATGTTTTCACAAAATCTTCATTGATCCCCAAGCTTCTCAAAGTGCTCAGAGGACATAGGTTAAAAGCAGAGCCAATATCAATCAGAACATGAGGAACCTCCTTTCCATGACACCTCACGGCGATGTAGAGGGCTCTGTTGTGGACTCGCCCTTCTTTCGGGAAATCTTCGTCCGAAAAAGATATCTGATCTCTTAAGAGGATAGCACCTACGAAGTCCCCCAATTGTACTTCGTTAATGGTTTCCGGAACATGCACCTCATCCAGCACCTTCAGTAGGGCATTCTTATGCTTTTCAGAATTTTTGAAGAGATCTAATAAGGAAATCTGTGCGGGCATCTTCCTGAGTTGGTCAACGACCTCATATTCACTGGTCCTCACTACCGATTGCAACTTCTCAACCTCTTCCGCAGTTGGGTCTTTCTTTTCAGAATCCGCCTCTTTCGGTGGATAACACCTTCCGGATCTCATTATGGCGTCAATCTCGCCCGTTCCATAATCCCAATGCACTGCCTTCGAGTTGTACTCTTCCACAGGCAGTAACTTAATCTTCACCGGTATGATCTTTTTCGGTGATGACGGTTGTTCCGAACTAGAAGCTTCCAAATCCCAATTATCAACTTTGTTCAAATCAATCACGAAACGAATCGGGGTATCTACCATCCCGATCATTTCGTCCTCATGAACATCTTCAGGGTTATGTTCCGGACCTGGTCTTACCAGCACGGCATTTTCTTCATCCAGATCCCTCTGCCTTTCCTTTCTGACTCTTAGGATAATCCCCTCAATTCTCATACCAATTTCCACCAGATGTTGGAATGAGGAGTAGGTATATGCATACATGCGGTCAAAGTATTCCGCCGGAAGTGACTTTAGTACGAACTCCAGCATTTCTCTCTCCGACAGCGGCGGTTGCACCATCACTGCGTGTTTCCTCCACCTCCTAGCGAAGAGTTCAAAACTCTCGTCTTCACCTTTCCTGATATTCAGCAAATTGGCCTTAGTGAAATAACCCCTAATTCTAGCTTCAAAGTGATGTAAGAAGTGCTCCGATAAATCCTCCCAGCTCGGGACCCAGTCTAGGTCAATTAACTGAAACCATGCTAGTGCGGGGCCCGTTAAACTATGTCCGAAATTCCGGATCAGCGTTTCGTCATCTTCATGGTGGCCAACCATTTGGCGAAGATAGTATGATATATGTGCCAGAGGACACCCAGCGCCATTATACTTTGTGCGGAAGACCAATCTTGGGTTCACGCCTTGGGGCGGAACATTTCTTGCTTGGGTGAGTGGCGTAATCAGTTCCTTCAACTCATCCATTTTCCTCGACACATTGTCCCCTTGCTCTTCCAGTAGAGCGATCTTTCGATTTTGTGTGTCTATAGCCCGCCGTATCTCCAGAATATGCATGCTTTCTTCTACTCTCGTGGCGTCATTCTTAGCCATCAATTGCGATAATTCCGCTACCATGGTTGTTAAATGTCGCATATGGGTCTCCAAATTAGAAAGTCGCACATTGGACTCCTGATTCACCTGCTCATTCCGAGGAGCCGCTTGGTCTTTAACTTCATCGACCGTTCCCACAAATTCATCACTTGCGGGGTCATCCATTGCACCCCAACCATCGGGGACTACATCTCCAGAATCAACAAAGAAACTCAAAGGCGCCGAATATAGCACTTTAAAGTTGTAGCCACCACTATCTTCTCCAAGATTATCCACTATCTCGCCCCTCTCTAGGGCCCTTTGCAAAAACCTTCTATCGCCTCGGCGGGCCTTATCCAGACGGATTTCATATTCGTCTATCTCTTCAATTTCTTGGCCATCTTTGATGTTCATCAAATATACTGAGGGTATTTTTAAAACAGCTCCCCTCGTAGGTTTCATCGCAAATTCTTCGGATAGCATGTCCACCGCCACGTAGGTCCCCTTGAAAGCGACGTCTTCCATTTTTCCTATGATGCCCAAGTTAATCAGCTTTTCTAAGCAAACCTCCTTTTGCTCTCGGGAAATACTTTCTCCTTCCGGGTATTGCGAGGCCAATGTCAAGACATCCCGCATTTTACTCATGTCCACTATGAACTCCGGAACCTCCTCCTCTTCACCTCCAAAGATCGCGTTCACCTCGCGATGCTCGGGTAGCAGGTTCTGCTGCACATTTGGTTCAGCTTTATCGAACTCTAGAACTTTTCCATCGATCAATGGTTGCACCTTGAACTTCAAAGCGAGACAGTTGTCCGCGTTATGCCCTCTTTCTCCCATATGGTATATGCACGTCCGGGTCTCATCATACCCAGGAAATCTTGGCGGGTGAGCCCTAGGTGCCTCTTTTGCAACTAGGCGATTTTCCAGAAGCATTGGTAGTAATTTGGATAAGGGTCGGGGTAGTGGGGTGAAAACAATTTGGTTCTTTTTCTGAATTCCGGTGGTTTGGAAGCGGTCCAGGAGGATGTTCCTTGGGTAGGGATTGAAGCGAGAAATTTCTGGGCTTTGGCGGGTTAGGGACAAAAGCTACTTCTCCAGTTTGCTCCTATTAACCCTTCTCAAAGGGTATTGGCGTTTAAAAGGCGCCTTGGGTATCTTCTTTTCTCTTAATGCCCACTCGTGGCGCTCCGCCACCTTGATCGGGTGCGCAAATGTCGACACCCGAGAGGTGTTCAGCTTGTCGAAAAATTCAAATGGAAGGGCCTTGAGAAACAGATCTATTAGTTCTTCTTCCGGGACGGGCGGCTTTACTTGCACAGCCCAGTGCTCTCCATCTCTCGGGCGTAGGCGCGAACGGCCCCTCGCTCTTTCCTTTGTAGTTCTCGGAAGGTCTTCTCTGGTGAGGGCGGTCAAAGTGTTAAACTTGTATTGCCGAAGGAACTCATCTGCCAGCTTGTCCCAATCGGCGAGCCTCTCCGGCTCCAATTCAATGAACCACGCCAGGGCTGCCCCGGATAGGCTCTCCGGGAAGGTATTAACCAGTAATGGGATGTTGTCTGAGAATTGCGACATTCGGCGCAAATAATATTTCAAGTGCGCCTTGGGACACCCGGTCCCATTATATCTCCTTACAAAGTCCGGTTCCTTGTAGTCAGCAGGAACCTCTATCTTCTCAAATGGTGCTACTTTGTCGAACCTCGAGAGTTCATAACCTTGACTCGCCAAACACTCTTCAATCTTAGCAAGCCTTTTGATCTCCTCTTCCATTTTGAGGGCCTGTTTCTCCTTCTTTTCCAAATCTATCACAACAGGAGGATCCTTAGGTGGTCTCTCCGGATTCAAAGTGGGATTAGCGGCAGGCGCCGGATTAGCGTTTGCTCCATCGAGATGACCCCGCGGGGCTTGGGGATTAGGATCAGCGGGGTATCTCCCCTGGCTTGCAATCATCATTGCCTTCATCTCCGCCACCATTGTGGCGATCACATTCATTTGGTTTTCCAGATTACCCACACGAGGTGCGAGTTCTTCTTGTTCCATCCTTAATTTGCGCGTTTTGCTACGAGTCCTCGTATTTGTCACTCACCTGTTTTCAGAATATCAAATTAGTATGGGAAATATTAAGGATTGGAGACATTGATCCGTGGTAATTGACTTTTCTATATGTATGCATGAAATGCTCATAAAAGAAATAGTACGTATTTATTACAAACCAAATTGTTTAAAAGTATCTAAAAGATAACAAATATGTAAAATCTAAATGGGGGAATGGATCTATCCAAGTCGAGGACGCTTCCACTCTTCTTGCTCTTCTGATCCATCGGAATCCCACAAGTATGGGTCTTCTCCTTCTTCTGACATCCACTGCTCCGGATCCTCGGGAATGTACGGTTCTACTCCGGTACATATGGTACTATGTACTCTGGCTCATATGACTCCACTTCTTCAATCCGAGGAGATAAGCACTCGGGTACATATGGCTCGACCGTTGATTGGCGATACTCCTTAAACTTCTGGATATACTCCTTGGAGGCTCTGTGAACGTTCATTTCATCATCCAAATAGTCCGGCCATTCAACCTGTTGCAGTGGGGAATTCTTCAAAGCGTGAAGAATAAGCTTGATCCGGGCCCGATACAACTCCTTTGTTTCCTTAGTGAGCTTTCCTCGTGTCATGTCGAACGAGAAAATCCCGGGACAAACATCCGGTGGTATCTCTTGTAAGACTCCAAATTGCCTCACCACTCGAATGGGGTAATACGCCACAGCGCCGGTACATCCCAATAAGGGAATAGGGTTATCTTCAATACCCGAAATGCGAGCCTCTACGATCTTGGGCCAAGTCAAACGCCATCTAATATGTTCGGGTTTCAAATTGTCCAATAACTTAACCCACTTTTTAAATGAGTATTTGGGTACAAGGGATTGACACTTAAGGAAGGATCTAAGAGGGTGTACGTGCTCATTGATTTCATAGCACCCCACTCGGAGTTGAAAAGTCTTTATGTGAGAGGTGAACCACATGTGAAGTAGCCCACTAGACGCTTGAAAAACAGCCTTCCTTGAGGTTTTGGAACGATTTA
>NW_025955888.1:2500-10000 GCF_020921035.1 Rhodamnia argentea
CCAAAAAGTCAATAGAATACTTGCATAATTGGTTTATATCGATCCTTCCTGGTTGAAACCACGCGTAAAAATGATATTGCCATAAATTAACAAGATAATATTTCCATTTATTTATGAAAAGAGGCGTATCTTTTGAAGCCAGAATTGATTTTCCTTGATATTTAGCATAATGCATGAAAGGATCTTTGAAGAACCATAGGATGCACTGAAAATCATTATCAAAGAAGACTTTGGCAAAATGTTCTATTTTTACATAGAAATAGATTCGCTCAAAAAAGATTCCAGAAGATGTTGACCGTAAATGAGAAGATTGATTACGGAGAAAAAGAAAGATAGATTCGTATTCACACATATGAGAATTATATAGGAACAAGAATAATCTTGGATTCCCTTTTGAAAAAATGGGAATATGTTTCTTTGGAGTAATAAGACTATTCCAATACTCGTGGAGAAAGAAACGTAATAAATGCAAAGAAGAGGCATCTTTCACCCAGTAGCGAAGGGTTTGAACCAAGATTTCTAGATGGATGTGATAGGGCATTAGTACATCCAACACATAATCTAAATGTGAAAATTTGTCCTCTAAAAAAGGAAATATGGAATGAATTGATCGTAAATTATGAGATTTTGCTATTTCTTTCCTTTCTAAGGAAGATACTAATCGTAGGGAAAATGGAATTTCCACAATAACTGCAAATCCCTCTGAGAAAATTTGAGAATAAAAATTCTTGTTGTGCCCGAAAAATGGATTCTGTTGATACATTCGAGTAATTAAACGTTTCACAATTATTGAACTAGATTTATTGTAATAACCTGCATTTTCGAAAAAAATCGATTTATTTAATAAACCATGATCATGAGCAAGTGCATAAATATACTCTCGAAAAAGAAGTGGGTATAGGAAGTCATGTTGTCGAGATCTATCTAGTTCGAAATATCCTTGAAATTCCTCCATTGGAAATTCGGTTTGATTCCAAAAAGAAAAAAAAAAAGGTAGGGATTTCTTGTTTATCAAATGATACATAGTGCGATACAGTCAAAACAAGGTATTTTAGTAAGAAAAGAATAGATACCTCGGAGACAGGTAGACTCATCAACGGACTCTCTATCCTCTCTTTTTCAATCGAATTAGTTTATATTCGTTATAGGATAAGAAGATGGATTCGAAATCCTTTATTTTTCATTTCAACCCAATCGCTCTTTTGATTTTGGAAAAATCAAATTTCTTTATCAATATGCCGCTTCTTCCACACATTTATGTACAACCTAGAATAGGAAATAGCTAATAGTTAGGACTCATTAAAAAATGGAGAATCATCCACTCATGGAAAAGCCCTTCCCGTACCAGGTACTAATATCTTTTTAACGTGTAATTAGATCGGGCAATCAGCCAAATTAAGAAATTATGAACAGAAGCTCGTTGCTTTTTCTTTCTTTATAATTAATTGAGGTCATAGGACTCTATCCATTTATTCATTCGACCCAAATCTGAATTAATTTCATTTTTTTTCTCACTAAAAATTCAAACAAGGTTTTGAACCGATCCAGTAAGAATAAAATATTTTCAGAATTCTCTATTAAAACGACATGCTGTTTTTTCCAGTCATTCCTTTCAGGATCAGTCGTGGTCTTACAAACTCTACCGAAGGTATGAACGAATTCGTTACTTCATATAAATGTGTAAAAGATGCTAGCCGCACTTAAAAGCCGAGTACTCTACCGTTGAGTTAGCAACCCGAAAAAAAAAAATTAGGATATGTAGATACAATCGTAATAAAATAAAGAAATTCAATTGCACGACGCAATCAAAACATCGAACTAGCAATAAAATTTGAATTTATTCTGAAATTCTGAATCTAAAAAATAAAAATAAACAGATCCAATAAGAATAATAAAATTTTCAGATAAAAAAAAAGGCAATTTGGATAGACTGCCTCTTCTCACTTATGTTATCCATTTTTTTAACCAAAAAAAACTTTTTGTTTGTATCACAAGAAATCGAACGAACCCATATCTATATATAGATATTTTTTTTTGAATAAAGTAAAAAAACGAAATATAAGAAAGAAAAATATAAGGAAGATAGATAGATCCGTTTCTACACGATCGAATTATATTTGTTCAATACACCGTTTGTCAATATGAATAGTTAGAAAAGAATACAAAAAAAAAGTATAAATAGAGCAAAAGAAGAGGAGGGGAGTGGAGAAAGTATAGTAGAAAAAACTTATACTTATACAAAACTATATACGAATCACCCACACCCTCTTCTTTTGTATTTCATTAATTGACTTTCCTTTAATTAAGAAGAAATTCTGTAAAAACAAACCCCCGCCTTCTTTAAAATATCATAAACAGTTCCTGTAGGTTGAGCGCCTTTTTCAAGAAAATATAGAATAGCAGGAATATTTAAATACGTTTGATTATTTATCGGATCATAAAAACCCACTTTACGAAGATCCCTTCCTTCTCTGCGGGATCGAACATCAATTGCAACGATTCGATAAACGGCTCATTGGGATAGACATAGATAAACTATAACCCCCCCTAGAAACGTATACGAAGTTTTCTCCTCGTACGGCTCGAGAAATTAGAAGATATGTCTATGTATACAATTCGAATGTCAAATAGATTTATAAAAGCATTAAATCAAATAAATTAGATTATGATTATTTAATACTTTTTTATTCTTCTTTTTCCAATTCAAAAAAAAAAATCATTTGTATTCTCAAAACTCAAGTTGAGTAACTCTGAAATAGCTCAAAAGAAAACCCTTAGGCATTTGATTTTTTGAGTGGTCTCTAACCCCTTTTTCTTTGTCTCATTTCGAATATATTCGGACTCCTTATTCTTGATCTAGTTGTCGAGACAATAAAAAAAAAGATATTTCCTTGTTCCAAAATATTTTATCTTTGCCTTGAATCATTGGGTTTAGACATTACTTCGGTGATTTTTAATCGTTTCAAAATGGCAGCAACATACCCCTTTTTCTGATTTATTTCTATCAAAGAATCATAAACGGTTGATTCCCGCACGATACACTTTGGATCAAAAGAATTTCACTAATTCCAACAAATTTTCCTTTTTTGAATTTGAAACTTGCTCGAATTGGATCCTTTCGATTTAGAAATCGAAAATAGACTAGACTACACTTACGAAGTTGTTCCAACTTATTAATTGGCACTAACCCTAGATCCTTGCCCTGAGAAATAAATCAATACTTTCTACTCGAGCTACATCACATACTGTTTACACTACAACCCAAGAAAAAATGAGGGTTCTAGTGGAACAAAGGATGTCGAGCCAAGAGCACCTTCATTCCTATATAATCAAAAGGGTGGATGTAAGAATCCACAACTGATCATGTCCTTCAAGTCGCACGTTGCTTTCTACCACATCGTTTCAAACGAAGTTTTACCATAACATGCCTCTAGTTTGGAACTGATATGTAATTGATTCAATTAGGGAATCATGAATAGTCATTTGTTCGGTCGTTAGATGGTTTCTAAAGAAGTCTTAGAAAGAATTCAATTTCACCCTCGATTTTCTTTTTATTGGATGAATGCAATATTTTTATTTTATTTATTCATTTTGAATTTCTAAATATTAGGAAGAAAAAAGTTCTTTGTATTGAATCTACATTGCTTTTTCAAGTAACTTGAGAGGATATATTCAACAATCTTAGACTTCTTCGAATATCAAATACTCATAAGAAATCATTCAATTCAATTTGAATAAAGTTTTACTAAAGATTACATTTATGATCATAAATAATCCATCTTTGAATTAAACCTCAGTGATTAAAAAAAATATAGATAGAAAAAGAAATTTATTTTTTTTTTTCGTGGAGTGGATAAAAAAAAAAGTTGATGTAAAGGAAGATTTAGACCCTTTTTCTTTCATTTCATACTGAAAAAGAAAATCATAAAAAAAAATTCCCTCTATCAGATAGACTGAACAATTGCCATTGGAATGAATTATGAATATTCAATAGAAAATATTTCAAATTAACGGATCCAAAATCTTTTTCAAAAAACAAAAAACGTTATCACTGAAATAGAACGAGAATAATCCATTAAGCATTTCCTCATTTTATGCGTAGTTTCTTTGACTGGTGGGGTTTCGTTCAATAATTTTTATTTAAAGCAAGGGGAATATAGGATGTATGAATTACTCTCTGTCTATATTATTACATGGATTTACAATTATTTATGAGAACCCAATCAAATACGAAATAAAATACCTAAAAATGAGGTTCAAAGAAAATAGATATGTTATATGTATGTAACTTGATTATTTCTTAATCCAATTTGTACAAGCACAATTAGTAAAATTGATATCTTACATTGTTAATTAATTCTTATTATATGGGACATAAGACTTTTTGAAGTAACTAACTTCAATTTCAATATGAATATTCAATATTTAAAGTATAAGGGGATGGACATACAATGAAAAGCGCATTCAACCTCTTTTGCAACCCCTTTTTTCTTTCTTTCCAATTCTTCGAATCTATGTTCCTAGATCACAACTCGATTCAGTTCCATCTATATGTATCTTAATCTTCTTTGAATTTAATTTGTGAAAAAATAGGATTTAAAGAAGAATAGAATTATTAAAAATCGGAAACAACAATCCCATAATATCCAATATTTGACTCTTAAAGAGTAGAGAAGGTAGTTCAAAAAGAAACCCTTTCCTTGTTCTGATAATAGATATTTCTATCTATATATAGAATAAGTATTCCCTGGGACGGAAGGATTCGAACCTCCGAATAGCGGGACCAAAACCCGTTGCCTTACCACTTGGCCACGCCCCATTTCGATTTCTATTCAATACTAATAAACACTAGTATTCTTTTTGGTTGTTCGTCAATTCCAATCTGAAATAAAATATCTATGGACTCTATTGTTCCTAGGGTTTTGACACGTGTAGATATACAATGAAACTGAATTTATTGATCATTACATATAATTCAATTAAGATATTGTATAAAAGTATGATTTCTTCTATTCTTTTTTGAGAATTGAAGGATTTTTGATTGGGTGAGTTCAAAGAAGGATTTTTTGGTATACCTTATTTTTTTTTCATTTTTAAGGGATATCAATTATCAATAACTCAATCAAAATACAATTATCTCCAAGTCCAAGAAAAAAAATGTTTGTTATGCTTAATATCTTTAGTTTGACCTGTATCTGTCTTCATTCCACCCTTTATTCGAGTAGTTTTTTCTTAGCCAAATTACCTGAGGCCTATGCTTTTTTGAATCCAATCGTAGATTTTATGCCAGTAATACCCCTTCTCTTTTTTCTCTTAGCCTTTGTTTGGCAAGCTGCTGTAAGTTTTCGATGAGATCTTTAATACTGTTCTAGACATGATTTATTCAAAAAAAAATGGAACAATGGATAAGATCGGATAAGTCTTACAGGATGAACCCTCGATTCAAACAATTCTTAGATAGCTGCAAAAAATCTGACTCCCCCTCTTTCCTCATTCTGATTCTTTTTCATTTATTGAAAACCCTTTTCGAGTCATCCGAAAGATATTTTTTTTTAATGAAAGACTCGACTCTTATTCCAAATGAATTTCTGAAAATTCTTTTTGATTTCGAGAAATCATTTTGTTTGTTGGTGTCAAAATAGGATTATGGGGTATAAAAATGGAGAATCTATTCTCTTTTTTTTTTCCAAAAAAAAAAGATCTTGGAGATTGTGTAATGCTTACTCTCAAACTCTTTGTTTACACAGTAGTGATATTTTTTGTTTCTCTCTTCATCTTTGGATTCCTATCTAATGATCCGGGACGTAATCCTGGACGTGAAGAATAAAAAGGCCTTTCTTTTTATTTGCTAAATTTTTCAATGTTCTTACTTAGGATTTTATCTATTGTACATCCTTATTTATTAGAATATAAAATATAAATAAAAAAAAAACAAAGGAAAGGTTTTGAAAAAAAAAGAAATAAAATACCAAAACAGAAACGGAAAGAGAGGGATTCGAACCCTCGGTACGAAAAACTCGTACAACGGATTAGCAATCCGACGCTTTCGTCCACTCAGCCATCTCTCCCAATTGAAAAAGGATAATTACTATCTTACATTACACAAAAAGTAAGGTTTGAAAAAAAAAAAAATCCTTTCTTTATCTCTCTTTATTATTTTTTTACTATATTGATATATACAACTTTAATATATACTGCTTTTAGAAGCAATCCCATTTCGATAAAGAAAAGGTTCTAAAGAGATATTTCGAATAAAAAAAAAACGAAAAAAGCAAGAATACCTCTTCTTCCGAAAGAGCTTTTTTTTTCTTTTCACGGCCTGGCCTGGTCAGTACCTAGCCGGGCCATTTTTTGTTCCATTCCAACTCATAGATAAAATGATTTGTTTGAAAACAAAAATGCTTATTATTGATTATTCAAACAATAATCAGAAGAAGGGATCTTTCCATTCCTATGATATAGAATTTGATTCTATAGAATCAAAGTGTCATTTTTTATTCTATTATTATTCTTTCTTTTCTTTCCTTAATTTTTTCCGTTACTAGAAAAAAAGAAAAAAAAAAATAAGGAACTGTGGATTGTTGTGCAATGCATTCTTATGTCATAACATAAATAGTTTTATCGAGCCCTATATGTTCTGTTAAAAATCCTCCAGCAAAAGAAAGAACTTGTTCTTTCTTTATTTTAATTTTGAATTAGGAGTGCTCTTTTACTAATCTGATTAGGTCTACTGACAAAACCAAAACAAACATACCAATGCTATAATTTTCATCATTATTTTTTTTTTGGATCCTATCTTGATTACGTCCGATTACCTTTGTTTTGTTCGACAAAAATTGTATTTATATACAATAATCCCATTGTAGCGGGTATAGTTTAGTGGTAAAAGTGTGATTCGTTTTATTAATCCCTTTTATAGTTAAGGGATCCCTCGGTTTGATTTGATTCATATTCCGAACAAAAACTTTTTTTCTTAAAAGGATTTAATCCTTTACCTCTCAACGAAAGATTCGAGGAAGAATATACATTCTCGTGATTTGTATCCAAGGATCAATTAAAAATTGAAAAATTGGATTATTTAATTGCGAAACATAATTTTTTTTTATTGGATTAATACTTCCAATTTAATAAGTATTAGTAAAGGATCCATGGATAAAGATAGAAAAGCGTATTTCTAATCGTAACTAAATCTTCCATTTTTTCTTTTTCGATAGAAAAGATTGAAGCAAAATAGCTATAAATTAATAAAATTAAAGGATGATTTTAGTTTACTAGAGACATTGGCATAATTATATTTTTTAGCTCGGTGGAAACAAAATACTTTTCCTAAGGATTATTTCAAATAGAAATAGAGAACGAAGTAACTAGGAATATTGTTAGAATACCCTATTCCCTATTCTAGAGGGATCGTCTAGAAAGCGAATTTTTTTGAATTTAAATGCATTCGAACAGAAAAGCTGACATAGATGTTATGGATCTAATTTTTTTATTTCGTTCACG
>NW_025955888.1:17500-22500 GCF_020921035.1 Rhodamnia argentea
GAAATTTCTTTGAAATGGAAGAATCAAATAATTCTCTGTGGTGGAACAAAATATCTCTGATTTCTCCCTCGAAAAAATTCTTCTTTTTGGTTTTCAAAGGAATGTTCTTATGTTGCCTTGAACGATGCACTAATCCTTTGAATCCGGTACCAACGGGTATCATCCCCCCTATAACAACGTTCTCTTTTAGGCCTTTCAACCAATCGATACGGCCCCGGAGAGCAGCTTTGGCTAAAACTCGAGCAGTTTCTTGAAAACTCGCTTCCGATATGAAACTTTGAGTATTCAAAGATGCCCTTGTTATTCCCAATAGGATGGCCCGGTAACAGATCGATTCTTCCAAAGCGCGCCCCGTTCGCGCCGCTCGCAACAATCCAATTAGTTCTCCAGGTAAAAAAACATTAGACATTCCATCCTCTGAAACCAACACCTTTGATGTTATTTGGCGTACAATAATTTCTATGTGCCTATTATGGATTTGCACCCCCTGGGATCGATAAACCTTTTGGATCTTATTAACCAAAGATATACGACTTTGCACTATAGTTAGCTCAGCCCCAATCAAGGACCCCCAAGGAATTCCAAGAATTTTTTTTATATGCTCGTTCCAACCCTCAATTCTTTTTTCTAGGTTCATCGATATTGAATCGATTGAACGCATTTCTAACACTTGTTCCACTTTTGGAAGACCCTGGGTTATATCACCGGATCTCGATTTTTCATATATAAATGTAACTAATGTACCTCCTTCGTAAAGGATTTCTCCATAATGACCATGAACAGTTGCTCCTGGAGTGGCCAAATAAGGCTTGGCGGATCTTATTACTACAGAATCCACTTGAACAATCAAAACTTGACCCGATTTGAGATGGGGTTCGTTTTTGGCTAGACATACATTTTCACAAATAAACTGTCCAAGACTAATTATTGTGGATCTTTCTTCCAAATAATTATGATGGAGAAAATACCAATTCAAATTGAATGAATTCAAAACGATGTTACTGCATGAATCGGGATTCAAAATTCTCCCATTTTCATCCATTAAATAATAGTTAATTACTTGAAAAGTCTGTTTTAAATTTTCAAGTTGCAAATATTTAGTTACCAAAATAGGATTATGAGTTATTAAATAGTAAAATGAATAAAAATTCACAAATTGAAGGACTGTTCCTAAAGGGCCAATCAAATTCCTAATTTGAATTATAGGATCTTTTTTAATTGATTCTTTTATCACATTGTGATATTTTCCAGCGTTGAATGGACCCATTCGGAAACAATTAGATGATGACAAAATTATCAAAGATGGGCATTCCTTATTTTTATTTAATAACGTGCGAATAGTTCCTTGATTTTGGCTAAATGATTGTTGCATTTTTGTCTTGGAATAAAAGGGATTGCTATTGGTGTGATCTGACACATTATCTGAATCTGAGATCAATCCTGAGCCGGAGGGATCATTCCTTTTTCTGAGATACGAAATAGGGAATTTCACTAAGTCAATTCTTAGGAAATCTCGAATCAGACCATTTGTACTTACTTCAACAAAGGAAGTATGAGTCTCTTCTATAGAAGAACTTTTTTTGTCTTGGTCCCAATTCAAAATTAAACAAGTCCGAACTAATTGAATACTTGTATCAGAAATTTCCCGAATTGGTTTGCCATTTCTGTAAACAATATAATTGACAACTCGAAGTTGCATATTATCCCTTTCTTGTAACAGATCCGGGGGGAAGAGTGTTGCTAAACTTATACTGTCCGATATTTCATATGTCACTACGGGTCGAACTAAAACAAAATACTTTTTCTTAGTAGGTGTGATCCGTTGGACATAGATCCAATTTTTCAATTTTTTGGATTCCTTAGAATTTGTTTTTCCTGTTCCTGGGGGTATCAAGATGCCACTGTGTCGGGATATCTTATCTGTCTCTCCAGGAAAATGGATATCTCCAGAAAAGATTTTCAGTTCAATCCTTTTTTTTTTTCTCTCCACTCGGACTAATCCGCCCACTCGGCTTCTTGTATTTAAAGCGATTCGTGTATCTACTCCAATCAGACTATTGTTCCGTACCATTATCGAAGAAGATTCAGGTAAAATATGCACTTCTTCGGGAATAAAAAAAAATCGATTTAGTTTCATTTGGTATTTTTGGTTAAATTCTTTGATTCCTCGATACTCAATCAAATCCTCTTTTTTAACGATTGAATGAACCTCTAGAGTCCCATATTTAGTAATTCCCGAACTCTTTCTTCTGTATCGAGGATCATCGAAATAAGCAAGAATACTATTTCTGCGTAAAATGCCATTTATCGGTAGTTCAATCGAGATACCTGAATGGGGCAGTGGAATGAGAAATCGATTTCTTCGCCTTTTTGCCAAGAAATCAGAATTCTCGTGGAAAGTAGTAGGATATTTGAGATTACAATGAACAATCGATGTAATTCGATTAAGTTCTGAATAATCCGGAATCCTATCTTCTTTTGGTTTACCAGAAAAAGAAGAACTACATAATTCGTATCTCATTTGATCATTATTCATTGAGAGACTCGAAATATATCTTCGTTTGACAGAAAGAGAACGAAGATTCGTTTGGTCTTGATCCTTGTAGAGTGAAAAAGGGACTCCACTGGATCTGCACGAACCCCCTGATAATATCCATAAATGGCTTGTTTTTGGTAAAAGATGGACATTACTATATGTAAATTCAGGTGCATGGTACACATCGGTACTCCAGTGCATTTCTCCCTCTGATTCAGAATAAATATGTTTTCGAACCCGCTCTTTCAAATTGAAAGTGTATGTTCCCGCGCGAATTTCAGCAATCACTTGTTCTGATTCTACATATTGATTATTTTGAACCAAAAGAAAACTTTTTGGTGGAATAGTCACGTTATGTAGAATATCTTCACTCTCAATAGTTACATACAAGTCTATAGAACATAGAAAGGCAGGATGCCCATGACGCGTACGTGTGGGATGAACCAAATCCTCATTGAATTTGATTTTTCCATTAGAGGGGGCTCGTACATGTTCGGCAGTACCACCTGTGAATACTCCGCCGGTATGAAAAGTTCTTAATGTTAGTTGAGTCCCTGGTTCTCCAATAGATTGACCCGCAATAATACCTACAGCTTCTCCCAATTCGACCAGGTCTCCATGAGTAGGACTTCTACCATAACATAATCGACAGATCCAAGATGTACTCCTACAGGTAAAGGGAGTTCGAATAGATATTGGTTGTGTTCGAAAGGTTATGAATCGATTGACAAGTCCAATTTCAATATCTTGATTTCGAATGGCAATGCATCGTGGGCCCATATAGATATCGTCTGCTAATACACGACCAATTAATGTTTGAATAAAAATTCTTTCCGGTATCATCCCATTTCGAGGACTCACAGAAACCCCTCGGATGGTTCCACAATCTGTTCTGCGTACAACAATGTGTTGTACTACTTCAACAAGTCTGCGCGTAAGATATCCAGCATCTGATGTTCGTACAGCAGTATCCACAACTCCCTTGCGGGCTCCGTAGCAAGAAATGATATATTCTGTTAAAGATAGTCCTTCGCGTAAATTGCTTTGAATGGGTAAATCAATCATTTGTCCTTGAGGATCTGACATTAATCCTCTCATACCTACTAATTGGTGTACTTGAGATGGATTTCCTCTGGCTCCCGAAAAAGACATTATATGGACTGGATTAAAGGGGTCTGTCATCCTAAAATTAGGATTCATTTCTTGTCGCAAATATTCACTTGTAGCATACCATACCTCAATGGATTGGCGTAATTTTTCTACTGCGTGTACATTCCCATAATGATGGTGTTTTTCCAAAATAAAACTTTGCTGTTCAGCATCTTGTACTAACCATCCCTTAGAAGGTATTGTTAAAAGATCATCAATCCCTAATGAAATGGATGTAGCAGTGGCTTGCTGGAAACCCAGAATCTTTACTTGATCCAGAATGTGTGATGTATATGCCATTCCGAAGTGATCTATTAATCTGCTAATAAGTCTTTTAATGGCAGTTCCATCTATTACTTTATTGTGAAAGACTAGATTGACTCGTTCTGCCATAAGTACCTCCATATTCTGCTGAGTGGGATTCGACAATGAGTTTGAGTCAATGATTGGAAAACTTCCTTTTCTCGATCTTAATTCACATAGAAATTCAGGAACTAGGGTCCTAGTTGAACCGGAGAGACCCGAATTCGTACGGGTGTCATCGAATTCCTTCATTTAGATCCCATATGATTAGGTACCAAATGAGCAGGCTCGACAAAACCCTTGTATAGCTTCTTCGATTTCTCGAAAAAGAGAAATATGACCGACAGTTGTTCGAATGTATATACAAATAATTTCCTTTTTTACACTTCTTACTATTAGATAGTGCTCATAAATTTCATGATAGGTACCCAAAGATTCATAGTGAATCTCGATAGGAACTTCTCTTGAAGCAATAACGCGTTGATCTAGTCGCCATCGAAGCCACAAAGGACTATCTAAATTGATTCTTTTCTGTCGATAAGCTCCAATTGCATCATAGGAATTACAAAAAAAAGGTTCTTTTTTTTTTCTATACTTATAGTTATTATCATAAGTTCTTTCATTTTGATAGTTTCTGCGATTCCATGGATTATACCTATTTGTACAAATACCTCGGCGATTCCCACTCGTTAATACATATAGACCAATAAGCATATCTTGCGTTGGTACGGAAATGGGATCCCCAATAGCTGGAGACAAGAGATTCATATGAGAAAACATAAGTAAACGAGCCTCCGCTTGAGCCTCCAAAGATAAAGGTACATGAACAGCCATTTGATCCCCATCAAAGTCTGCATTGAATCCCTTACGAACTAATGGATGTAAACAAATAGCACGCCCTTCCACTAAAATGGGTTGAAATGCCTGTATGCCTAATCTATGCAGAGTAGGCGCTCTATTCAGCAATACGGGATGTCCCTGCATAACTTCTTGCAGTATTTCCCATACAATG